>NW_027514986.1:0-101341 GCF_048772815.1 Callospermophilus lateralis | reverse complement strand
TCAACCTAGAAGAACAAAATTTGGTGAGCCAAGTGGGATTTGTGTACTGATCATTACCACCGAGTATCATCAAGATTGGGTGAAAAAATATTTGCTGGTATTTCGGAAACTTGTAATTTCTTAGAAGCTTGGCAACCACTCTCAATGAAAGTGCTTTTCCACAGTCTGCGCCTAGGGCTACTTTAGGAGGAAACAAACCATTGAGACAAAACTGAGAACTCCTTTATTATGTCAAGTTTCAAAGAGCTACTACAAACCATGTTGGATTTAGGGTTCCAAATTCATCTATCTATAAAGGAGAGAACAGAGGGAAACCTAAATATAAAATCTGCTACTTTAGACGAACGCTTCAACGTAGAAGAACAAAATTTGGTGAATCAAGTGGGATTTGTGTACTGATCATTACCACCAAGTATCATCGAGATTGGGTGAAAAAATATTTGCTGGTAATTCGGAATCTCGTTATTTCTTAGAAGCGTGGCAACCCTCTCAATGAAAGTGGTTTTCCACAGTCTGTGCCTAGGGCTACTTGAAGAGGAAACAAACCACAGAGATAAAACTCAGAATTCCTTTATTTTGTGAAGTTTCAAAGAGCTACTCCAAACCATGTTGGATTTAGAGTTCCAAATTCATCTATCTATATAGGAGAGAACAGAGGGAAAACTAAATATAAAACTGCTACTGTAGACGAAAGCTTCAAACTAGAAGAACAAAATTTGGTGAGCCAAGTGGGATTTGTGTACTGATCATTACCACAAAGTATCATCAAGATTGGGTGAAAAAACATATGCTGGTATTTCGGAAACTTGTAATTTCTTAGAAGCTTGGCGACCACTCTCAATGAAAGTGCTTTTCCACAGTCTGTGCCTAGGGCTACTTGAGGAGGAAACAAACCATTGAGGCAAAACTGAGAACTCTTTATTTTGTCAAGTTTCAAAGAGCTACTACAAACCATGTTGGATTTAGAGTTCCAAATTCATATATCTATATAGGAGAGAAGAGAGGGAAACCTAAATATAAAAACTGCTACTGTAGACGAACGCTTCAATGTAGAAGAACAAAATTTGGTGAGCCAAGTGGGATTTGTGTACTGATCATTACCACCAAGTATCATCAAGATTGGGTGAAAAAATATTTGCTGGTATTTCGGAAACTTGTAATTTCTTAGAAGCTTGGATACCCCTCTCAATGAAAGTGCTTTTCCACAGTCTGTGCCTAGGGCTACTTGAAGAGGAAACAAACCATAGAGACAAAACTGAGAACTCCTTTATTTTGTCAAGTTTCAAAGAGCTACTAAAAACCATGTTGGATTTAGAGTTCCAAATTCATATATCTATATAGGAGAGAACAGAGGGTAACCTAGATATAAAAACTGCTACTGTAGACGAACGCTTCAACCTAGAAGAACAAAATTTGGTGAGCCAAGAGGGTTTGTGTACTGATCATTAGCAACAAGTATCATCAAGATTGGGTGAAAAAATATTTGCTGGTATTTCGGAAACTCGTTAATTCTTAGAAGCTTGGCAACCCCTCTCAATGAAAGTGCTTTTCCACAGTCTGTGCCTAGTGCTACAAGAAGAGGAAACAAACCATACAGACAAAACTGAGAACTCCTTTATTTTGTCACTTTCCAAAGAGCCACTACAAACCATGTTGGATTTAGAGTTCCAAATTCACCTATCTATATAGGAGAGAACAGAGGGAAACCTAAATATAAAAACTGCTACTCTAGACGAACGCTTCAACCTAGAAGAGCAAAATTTGGTGAGCTAAGTGGGATCTGTGTACTGATCATTACCACCAAGTATCATCAAGATTGGGTGAAAAAATATTTGCTGGTATTTCGGAAACTCGTAATTTCTTAGAAGCTTGGCAACCCCTCTCAATGAAAGTGCTTTTCCTCAGTCTGTGACTACGGCTACTTGAAGAGGAAACAAACCATAGAGACAAAACTGAGAACTCCTTTATTTTGTCAAGTTTCAAAGAGCTACTAAAAACCATGTTGGATTTAGAGTTCCAAATTCATCTATCTATATATGAGAGAACAGAGGGAAACCTAAATATAAAAACTGCTACTGTAGATGAATGTTTCAACCTAGAAGAACAGAATTTGGTGAGCAAAGTGGGATTTGTGTACTGATCATCAGCAACAAGTATCATCAAGATTGGCTGAAAAAATATTTGCTGGTATTTCGGAAACTCGTTATTTCTTAGAAGCTTGGCAACCCCTCTCAATGAAAGTGCTTTTCCACAGTCTGTGCCTAGGGTTACTTGAAGAGGAAACAAACCATAGAAACAAAACTGACAACTCCTTTATTTTGTCAAGTTTCAAAGAGCTACTACAAACCATGTTGGATTTAGAGTTCCAAATTCATATATCTATATACGAGAGAACAGAGGGTAACCTAGATATAAAAACTGCTACTGTAGACGAACGCTTCAACCTAGAAGAACAAAATTTGGTGAGCCAAGAGGGTTTGTGTACTGATCATTAGCAACAAGTATCATCAAGATTGGGTGAAAAAATATTTGCTGGTATTTCGGAAACTCGTAATTTCTTAGAAGCTTGGCAACCCCTCTCAATGAAAGTGGTTTTCCTCAGTCTGTGACTACGGCTACTTGAAGAGGAAACAAACCATTGAGACAAAACTGAGAACTCCTTTATTTTGTCAAGTTTCAAAGAGCTACTACAAACCATGTTGGATTTAGAGTTCCAAATTCATCTATCTATATAGGAGAGAACAGAGGGAAACCTAAATATAAAAACTGCTACTGTAGACGAACGCTTCAACCTAGAAGAACAAAATTTGGTGAGCCAAGTGGGATTTGTGTACTGATCATTACCACCGAGTATCATCAAGATTGGGTGAAAAAATATTTGCTGGTATTTCGGAAACTTGTAATTTCTTAGAAGCTTGGCAACCACTCTCAATGAAAGTGCTTTTCCACAGTCTGCGCCTAGGGCTACTTTAGGAGGAAACAAACCATTGAGACAAAACTGAGAACTCCTTTATTATGTCAAGTTTCAAAGAGCTACTACAAACCATGTTGGATTTAGGGTTCCAAATTCATCTATCTATAAAGGAGAGAACAGAGGGAAACCTAAATATAAAATCTGCTACTGTAGACGAACGCTTCAACGTAGAAGAACAAAATTTGGTGAATCAAGTGGGATTTGTGTACTGATCATTACCACCAAGTATCATCGAGATTGGGTGAAAAAATATTTGCTGGTATTTCGGAATCTCGTTATTTCTTAGAAGCGTGGCAACCCCTCTCAATGAAAGTGGTTTTCCACAGTCTGTGCCTAGGGCTACTTGAAGAGGAAACAAACCACAGAGATAAAACTCAGAATTCCTTTATTTTGTGAAGTTTCAAAGAGCTACTCCAAACCATGTTGGATTTAGAGTTCCAAATTCATCTATCTATATAGGAAGAGAACAGAGGGAAAACTAAATATAAAACTGCTACTGTAGACGAAAGCTTCAAACTAGAAGAACAAAATTTGGTGAGCCAAGTGGGATTTGTGTACTGATCATTACCACCAAGTATCATCAAGATTGGGTGAAAAAACATATGCTGGTATTTCGGAAACTTGTAATTTCTTAGAAGCTTGGTGACCACTCTCAATGAAAGTGCTTTTCCACAGTCTGTGCCTAGGGCTACTTGAGGAGGAAACAAACCATTGAGGCAAAACTGAGAACTCCTTTATTTTGTCAAGTTTCAAAGAGCTACTACAAACCATGTTGGATTTAGAGTTCCAAATTCATATATCTATATAGGAGAGAAGAGAGGGAAACCTAAATATAAAAACTGCTACTGTAGACGAACGCTTCAACCTAGAAGAACAAAATTTGGTGAACCAAGTGGGATTTGTGTACTGATCATTACCACCAAGTATCATCAAGATTGGGTGAAAAAATATTTGCTGGTATTTCGGAAACTTGTAATTTCTTAGAAGCTTGGATACCCCTCTCAATGAAAGTGCTTTTCCACAGTCTGTGCCTAGGGCTACTTGAAGAGGAAACAAACCATAGAGACAAAACTGAGAACTCCTTTATTTTGTCAAGTTTCAAAGAGCTACTACAAACCATGTTGGATTTAGAGTTCCAAATTCATCTATCTATATATGAGAGAACAGAGGGAAACCTAAATATAAAAACTGCTACTGTAGATGAACGCTTCAACCTAGAAGAACAGAATTTGGTGAGCCAAGTGGGATTTGTGTACTGATCATCAGCAACAAGTATCATCAAGATTGGCTGAAAAAATATTTGCTGGTATTTCGGAAACTCGTTATTTCTTAGAAGCTTGGCAACCCCTCTCAATGAAAGTGCTTTTCCACAGTCTGTGCCCAGGGCTACTTGAAGAGGAAACAAACCATAGAAACAAAACCGACAACTCCTTTTTTTTGTCAAGTTTCAAAGAGCTACTACAAACCATGTTGGATTTAGAGTTCCAAATTCATATATCTATATACGAGAGAACAGAGGGTAACCTAGATGTAAAAACCGCTACTGTAGACGAAAGCTTCAAACTAGAAGAACAAAATTTGGTGAGCCAAGTGGGATTTGTGTACTGATCATTAGCAACAAGTATCATCAATATTGGGTGAAAAAATATTTGCTGGTATTTCGGAAACTCGTAATTTCTTAGAAGCTTGGCAACCCCTCTCAATGAAAGTGCTTTTCCTCAGTCTGTGACTACGGCTACTTGAAGAGGAAACAAACCATAGAGACAAAACTGAGAACTCCTTTATTTTGTCAAGTTTCAAAGAGCTACTACAAACCATGTTGGATTTAGAGTTCCAAATTCATCTATCTATATAGGAGAGAACAGAGGGAAACCTAAATATAAAAACTGCTACTGTAGACGAACGCTTCAACCTAGAAGAACAAAATTTGGTGAGCCAAGTGGGATTTGTGTACTGATCATTACCACCAAGTATCATCAAGATTGGCTGAAAAAATATTTGCTGGTATTTCGGAAAACCGTTATTTCTTAGATGCTTGGCAACCACTCTCAATGAAAGTGCTTTTCCAGAGTCTGTGCCTAGGGCTACTTGAAGAGGAAACAAACCACAGAGATAAAACTCAGAATTCCTTTATTTTGTGAAGTTTCAAAGAGCTACTACAAACCATGTTGGATTTAGAGTTCCAAATTCATCTATCTATATAGGAGAGAACAGAGGGAAAACTAAATATAAAAACTGCTACTGTAGACGAAAGCTTCAAACTAGAAGAACAAAATTTGGTGAGCCAAGTGGGATTTGTGTACTGATCATTAGCAACAAGTATCATCAATATTGGGTGAAAAAATATTTGCTGGTATTTCAGAAACTCGTAATTTCTTAGAAGCTTGGCAACCCCTCTCAATGAAAGTGCTTTTCCTCAGTCTGTGACTACGGCTACTTGAAGAGGAAACAAACCATAGAGACAAAACTGAGAACTCCTTTATTTTGTCAAGTTTCAAAGAGCTACTACAAACCATGTTGGATTTAGAGTTCCAAATTCATCTATCTATATAGGAGAGAACAGAGGGAAACCTAAATATAAAAACTGCTACTGTAGACGAACGCTTCAACCTAGAAGAACAAAATTTGGTGAGCCAAGTGGGATTTGTGTACTGATCATTACCACCAAGTATCATCAAGATTGGCTGAAAAAATATTTGCTGGTATTTCGGAAACTTGTAATTTCTTAGAAGCTTGGCGACCACTCTCAATGAAAAGTGCTTTTCTACAGTCTGTGCCTAGGGCTACTTGAGGAGGAAACAAACCATTGAGGCAAAACTGAGAACTCCTTTATTTTGTCAAGTTTCAAAGAGCTACTACAAACCATGTTGGATTTAGAGTTCCAAATTCATATATCTATATAGGAGAGAAGAGAGGGAAACCTAAATATAAAAACTGCTACTGTAGACGAACGCTTCAATGTAGAAGAACAAAATTTGGTGAGCCAAGTGGGATTTGTGTACTGATCATTACCACCAAGTATCATCAAGATTGGGTGAAAAAATATTTGCTGGTATTTCGGAAACTTGTAATTTCTTAGAAGCTTGGATACCCCTCTCAATGAAAGTGCTTTTCCACAGTCTGTGCCTAGGGCTACTTGAAGAGGAAACAAACCATAGAGACAAAACTGAGAACTCCTTTATTTTGTCAAGTTTCAAAGAGCTACTAAAAACCATGTTGGATTTAGAGTTCCAAATTTCATATATCTATATAGGAGAGAACAGAGGGTAACCTAGATATAAAAACTGCTACTGTAGACGAACGCTTCAACCTAGAAGAACAAAATTTGGTGAGCCAAGAGGGTTTGTGTACTGATCATTAGCAACAAGTATCATCAAGATTGGGTGAAAAATATTTGCTGGTATTTCGGAAACTCGTTAATTCTTAGAAGCTTGGCAACCCCTCTCAATGAAAGTGCTTTTCCACAGTCTGTGCCTAGGGCTACAAGAAGAGGAAACAAACCATACAGACAAAACTGAGAACTCCTTTATTTTGTCACTTTTCAAAGAGCCACTACAAACCATGTTGGATTTAGAGTTCCAAATTCACCTATCTATATAGGAGAGAACAGAGGGAAACCTAAATATAAAAACTGCTACTGTAGACGAACGCTTCAACCTAGAAGAGCAAAATTTGGTGAGCTAAGTGGGATCTGTGTACTGATCATTACCACCAAGTATCATCAAGATTGGGTGAAAAAATATTTGCTTGTATTTCGGAAACTCGTTATTTCTTAGAAGCTTGGCAACCCATCTCATGAAAGTGCTTCCACAGTCTGTGCCTTGGGCTACTTGAAGACAAAACAAACCATAGAGACAAAACTGAGAACTCCTTTATTTTGTCAAGTTTCAAAGAGCTACTACAATCCATGTTGGAATTAGAATTCCAAATTCATCTATCTATATAGGAGAGAACAGAGAGAAACCTAAATATAAAAACTGCTACTGTAGACAAACGCTTCAACTTAGAAGAACAAAATTTGGTGAGCCAAGTGGGATTTGTGTACTGATCATTAGCAACAAGTATCATCAAGATTGGGTGAAAAAATATTTGCTGGTATTTCGGAAACTCGTTATTTCTTAGAAGCTTGGCAACCCCTCTCAATGAAAGTGCTTTTCCACAGTCTGTGCCTAGGGCTTATTGAAGAGGAAACAAACCATAGAAACAAAACTGAGAACTCCTTTATTTTGTGAAGTTTCAAAGAGCTACTACAAACCATGTTGGATTTAGAGTTCCAAATTCATCTATCTATATAGGAGAGAACAGAGGGAAACCTAAATATAAAAACTGATACTGTAGACGAAAGGTTCAAACTAGAAGAACAAAATTTGGTGAGCCAAGTGGGATTTGTGTACTGATCATTACCACCAAGTATCATCAATATTGGGTGAAAAAATATTTGCTGGTATTTCGGAAACTTGTAATTTCTTAAGCTTGGCAACCACTCTCAATGAAAGTGCTTTTCCACAGTCTGCGCCTAGGGCTACTTTAGGAGGAAACAAACCATTGAGACAAAACTGAGAACTCCTTTATTATGTCAAGTTTCAAAGAGCTACTACAAACCATGTTGGATTTAGAGTTCCAAATTCATCTATCTATAAAGGAGAGAACAGAGGGAAACCTAAATATAAAAACTGCTACTGTAGACGAACGCTTCAACGTAGAAGAACAAAATTTGGTGAGCCAAGTGGGATTTGTGTACTGATCATTACCACCAGGTATCATCGAGATTGGGTGAAAAAATATTTGCTGGTATTTCGGAAACTCGTTATTTCTTAGAAGCTTGGCAACCCCTCTCAATGAAAGTGCTTTTCCACAGTCTGTGCCTAGGGCTACTTGAAGAGGAAACAAACCACAGAGATAAAACTCAGAATTACTTTATTTTGTGAAGTTTCAAAGAGCTACTACAAACCATGTTGGATTTAGAGTTCCAAATTCATCTATCTATATAGGAGAGAACAGAGGGAAAACTAAATATAAAAACTGCAACTGTAGACGAAAGCTTCAAACTAGAAGAACAAAATTTGGTGAGCCAAGTGGGATTTGTGTACTGATCATTACCACCAAGTATCATCAAGATTGGGTGAAAAAATATATGCTGGTATTTCGGAAACTTGTAATTTCTTAGAAGCTTGGCGACCACTCTCATTGAAAGTGCTTTTCTACAGTCTGTGCCTAGGGCTACTTGAGGAGGAAACAAACCATTGAGGCAAAACTGAGAACTCCTTTATTTTGTCAAGTTTCAAAGAGCTACTACAACCATGTTGGATTTAGAGTTCCAAATTCATATATCTATATAGGAGAGAAGAGAGGGAAACCTAAATATAAAAACTGCTACTGTAGACGAACGCTTCAATGTAGAAGAACAAAATTTGGTGAGCCAAGTGGGATTTGTGTACTGATCATTACCACCAAGTATCATCAAGATTGGGTGAAAAAATATTTGCTGGTATTTCGGAAACTTGTAATTTCTTAGAAGCTTGGATACCCCTCTCAATGAAAGTGCTTTTCCACAGTCTGTGCCTAGGGCTACTTGAAGAGGAAACAAACCATAGAGACAAAACTGAGAACTCCTTTATTTTGTCAAGTTTCAAAGAGCTACTAAAAACCATGTTGGATTTAGAGTTCCAAATTCATATATCTATATAGGAGAGAACAGAGGGTAACCTAGATATAAAAACTGCTACTGTAGACGAACGCTTCAACCTAGAAGAACAAAATTTGGTGAGCCAAGAGGGTTTGTGTACTGATCATTAGCAACAAGTATCATCAAGATTGGGTGAAAAAATATTTGCTGGTATTTCGGAAACTCGTTAATTCTTAGAAGCTTGGCAACCCCTCTCAATGAAAGTGCTTTTCCACAGTCTGTGCCTAGGGCTACAAGAAGAGGAAACAAACCATACAGACAAAACTGAGAACTCCTTTATTTTGTCACTTTTCAAAGAGCCACTACAAACCATGTTGGATTTAGAGTTCCAAATTCACCTATCTATATAGGAGAGAACAGAGAGAAACCTAAATATAAAAACTGCTACTGTAGACGAACGCTTCAACCTAGAAGAACAAAATTTGGTGAGCCAAGTGGGATTTGTGTACTGATCATTAGCAACAAGTATCATCAAGATTGGGTGAAAAAATATTTGCTGGTATTTCGGAAACTCGTTATTTCTTAGAAGCGTGGCAACCCCTCTCAATGAAAGTGGTTTTCCACAGTCTGTGCCTAGGGCTACTTGAAGAGGAAACAAACCACAGAGACAAAACTCAGAACTCCTTTATTTTGTGAAGTTTCAAAGAGCTACTACAAACCATGTTGGATTTAAAGTTCGAAATTCATCTATCTATATAGGAGAGAACAGAGGGAAACCTAAATATAAAAAATGCTACTGTAGACGAAAGCTTCAAACTAGAAGAACAAAATTTGGTGAGCCAAGTGGGATTTGTGTACTGATCATTACCACCAAGTATCATCAAGATTGGGTGAAAAAATATTTGCTGCTATTTCGGAAACTTGTAATTTCTTAGAAGCTTGGCAACCACTCTCAATGAAAGTGCTTTTCCACAGTCTGCGCCTAGGGCTACTTTAGGAGGAAACAAACCATTGAGACAAAACTGAGAACTCCTTTATTATGTCAAGTTTCAAAGAGCTACTACAAACCATGTTGGATTTAGAGTTCCAAATTCATCTATCTATAAAAGGAGAGAACAGAGGGAAACCTAAATATAAAAACTGCTACTGTAGAGGAACGCTTCAACGTAGAAGAACAAAATTTGGTGAGCCAAGTGGGATTTGTGTACTGATCATTACCACCAAGTATCATCGAGATTGGGTGAAAAAAATATTTGCTGGTATTTCAGAAACTCGTTATTTCTTAGAAGCGTGGCAACCCCTCTCAATGAAAGTGGTTTTCCACAGTCTGTGCCTAGGGCTACTTGAAGATGAAACAAACCACAGAGATAAAACTCAGAATTCCTTTATTTTGTGAAGTTTCAAAGAGCTACTACAAACCATGTTGGATTTAAAGTTCCAAATTCATCTATCTATATAGGAGAGAACAGAGGGAAACCTAAATATAAAAACTGCTACTGTAGACGAAGCTTCAAACTAGAAGAACAAAATTTGGTGAGCCAAGTGGGATTTGTGTACTGATCATTACCACCAAGTATCATCAAGATTGGGTGAAAAAATATATGCTGGTATTTCGGAAACTTGTAATTTCTTAGAAGCTTGGCGACCACTCTCAATGAAAGTGCTTTTCCACAGTCTGTGAATAGGCTACTTGAGGAGGAAACAAACCATTGAGGCAAAACTGAGAACTCCTTTATTTTGTCAAGTTTCAAAGAGCTACTACAAACCATGTTGGATTTAGAGTTCCAAATTCATATATCTATATAGGAGAGAAGAGAGGGAAACCTAAATATAAAAACTGCTACTGTAGACGAACGCTTCAATGTAGAAGAACAAAATTTGGTGAGCCAAGTGGGATTTGTGTACTGATCATTACCACCAAGTATTATCAAGATTGGGTGAAAAAATATTTGCTGGTATTTCGGAAACTTGTAATTTCTTAGAAGCTTGGATACCCCTCTCAATGAAAGTGCTTTTCCACAGTCTGTGCCTAGGGCTACTTGAAGAGGAAACAAACCATAGAGACAAAACTGAGAACTCCTTTATTTTGTCAAGTTTCAAAGAGCTACTAAAAACCATGTTGGATTTAGAGTTCCAAATTCATCTATCGATATATGAGAGAACAGAGGGAAACCTAAATATAAAAACTGCTACTGTAGATGAACGCTTCAACCTAGAAGAACAGAATTTGGTGAGCCAAGTGGGATTTGTGTACTGATCATCAGCAACAAGTATCATCAAGATTGGCTGAAAAAATATTTGCTGGTATTTCGGAAACTCGTTATTTCTTAGAAGCTTGGCAACCCCTCTCAATGAAAGTGCTTTTCCACAGTCTGTGCCTAGGGCTACTTGAAGAGGAAACAAACCATAGAAACAAAACTGACAACTCCTTTATTTTGTCAAGTTTCAAAGAGCTACTACAAACCATGTTGGATTTAGAGTTCCAAATTCATATATCTATATACGAGAGAACAGAGGGTAACCTAGATATAAAAACCGCTACTGTAGACGAAAGCTTCAAACTAGAAGAACAAAATTTGGTGAGCCAAGTGGGATTTGTGTACTGATCATTAGCTCCAAGTATCATCAAGATTGGGTGAAAAAATATTTGCTGGTATTTCGGAAACTCGTTAATTCTTAGAAGCTTGGCAACCCCTCTCAATGAAAGTGCTTTTCCACAGTCTGTGCCTAGGGCTACAAGAAGAGGAAACAAACCATACAGACAAAACTGAGAACTCCTTTATTTTGTCACTTTTCAAAGAGCCACTACAAACCATGTTGGATTTAGAGTTCCAAATTCACCTATCTATATAGGAGAGAACAGAGGGAAACCTAAATATAAAACTGCTACTGTAGACGAACGCTTCAACCTAGAAGAACAAAATTTGGTGAGCCAAGTGGGACTTGTGTACTGATCATTACCACCAAGTATTATCAAGATTGGGTGAAAAAATATTTGCTGGTATTTCGGAAACTCGTTATTTCTTAGAAGCTTAGCAACCCCTCTCAATGAAAGTGCTTTCCACAGTCTGTGAATAGAGCTACTTTAAGAGGAAACAAACCATAGAGACAAAACTGAGAACTCCTTTATTTTGTCAAGTTTAAAAGAGCTACTACAAACCATGTTGAATTTAGAGTTGCAAATTCATCTATCTATATAGGAGAGAACAGAGGGAAACCTAAATATAAAAAATGCGACTGTAGACGAAAGCTTCAACCTAGAAGTACAAAATTTGGTGAGCCAAGTGGGATTTGTGTACTGATCATTACCACCAAGTATCATCAAGTTTGGGTGAAAAAATATATGCTGGTATTTCGGAAACTCGATATTTCTTAGAAGCTTGGCACCCCATCAATGAAAGTGCTTTTCCACAGTCTGTTCCTAGGGCTACTTGAAAAGGAAACAAACCATAGAGACAAAACAGAGAAGTTCTTTATTTTGTCAAGTTTCAAAGAGCTACTACAAACCATGCTGGATTTCGAGTTCCAAATTCATCTATCTATATAGGAGAGAACAGAGGGAAACCTAAATATAAAAATTGCTACTGTAGACGAATGCTTCATCCTAGAAGAACAAAATTTGTTGAGCCAAGTGGGACTTGGGTACTGATCATTACCACCAAGTATCATCAAGATTGGGTGAAAAAATATTTGCTGGTATTTCGGAAACTCGTTATTTCTTAGAAGCTTAGCAACCCCTCTCAATGAAAGTGCTTTCCACAGTCTGTGCATAGAGCTACTTTAAAAGGAAACAAACCATAGAGACAAAACTGAGAACTCCTTTATTTTGTCAAGTTTAAAAGAGCTACTACAAACCATGTTGAATTTAGAGTTGCAAATTCATCTATCTATATAGGAGAGAACAGAGTGAAACCTAAATATAAAAAATGCTACTGTAGACGAAAGCTTCAACCTAGAAGAACAAAATTTGGTGAGCCAAGTGGGATTTGTGTACTGATCATTACCACCAAGTATCATCAAGTTTGGGTGAAAAAATATATGCTGGTATTTCGGAAACTTGATATTTCTTAGAAGCTTGGCAACCCATATAATGAAAGTGCTTTTCCACAGTCTGTTCCTAGGGCTAATTGAAAAGGAAACAAATCATAGAGACAAAACAGAGAAGTTCTTTATTTTGTCAAGTTTCAAAGAGCTACTACAAACCATGCTGGATTTCGAGTTCCAAATTCATCTATCTATATAGGAGAGAACAGAGGGAAACCTAAATATAAAAATTGCTACTGTAGACGAATGCTTCATCCTAGAAGAACAAAATTTGTTGAGCCAAGTGGGACTTGGGTACTGATCATTACCACCAAGAATCATCAAGATTGAGTGAAAAAATATTTGCTGGTATTTCGGAAACTCGTTATTTCTTAGAAGCTTGGCAACGCCTCTCAATGAAAGTGCTTTCCACAGTCTGTGCCTAGGGCTACTTTAAGAGGAAACAAACCATAGAAACAAAACTGAGAACTCCTTTATATTGTCAAGTGTAAAAGAGCTACTACAAACCATGTTGAATTTAGAGTTCCAAATTCATCTATCTATATAGGAGAGAACAGAGGGAAACCTAAATATAAAAAATGCTACTGTAGACGAAAGCTTCAACCTAGAAGAACAAAATTTGGTGAGCCAAGTGGGATTTGTGTACTGATCATTACCACCAAGTATCATCAAGTTTGGGTGAAAAAATATTTGCTGGTATTTCGGAAACTCGATATTTCTTAGAAGCTTGGCAACCCATCTCAATGAAAGTGCTTTTCCACTGTCTGTTCCTAGGGCTACTTGAAGAGGAAACAAACCATAGAGACAAAACAGGGAAGTCCTTAATTTTGTCAAGTTTCAAAGAGCTACTACAAACCATGCTGGATTTAGAGTTCCAAATTCATCTATCTATATATGAGAGAAGAGAGGGGAACGAAATATAAAAACTGCTACTGTAGACGAATGCTTCATTCTAGAAGAACAAAATTTGGTGAGCCGAGTGGGATTTTTGTACTGATAATTAGGAACAAGTATCATCAAGATTGGGTGAAAAAATATTTGCTGGTATTTCGGAAACTCGTTATTTCTTAGAAGCTTGGCAACCCCTCTCAATGAAAGTGCTTTTCCACAGTCTGTGCCTAGGGCTACTTGAAGAGGAAACAAAACATAAAGACAAAACTGAGAACTCCTTTATTTTCTCACGTTTCAAAGAGCTACTACAAAGCATGTTGGATTTAGAGTTCCAATGTCATCTATCTATATAGGAGAGAACAGAGGGAAACCTAAATATAAAAACAGCTACTGTAGACGAACGCTTCAACCTAGAAGAACAAAATTTGGTGAGCTAAGTGGGATTTGTGTACCGATCATTACCACCAAGTATCATCAAGATTGGATGAAAAAATATTTGCTGGTATTTCGGAAACTCGTAATTTCTTAGAAGCTTGGCAACCCCTCTCAATGAAAGTGCATTTCCACAGTCTATGCCTAGGGCTACTTGAAGAGGAAACAAACCATAGAGACAAAACTGAGAACTCCTTTATTTGTCAAGTTTCAAAGAGCTACTACAAACCATGTTGGATTTAGAGTTCCAAATTCATCTATCTATATAGGAGAGAACAAAGAGTAACCTAAATATACAAACTGCTACTGTAGACGAACGTTTCAACCTAGAAGAAGAAAATTTGGTGAGCCAAGTGGGATTTGTGTACTGATCATTACCACCAAGTATCATCAAGATTGGGTGAAAAAATATTTGCTGGTATTTCGGACACTCGTAATTTCTTAGAAGCTTGGCAACCCCTCTCAATGAAACTGCTCTTCCACAGTATGTGCCTAGGGCTACTTGAAGAGGAAACAAACCATAGAGACAAAACTGAGAACTTATTTATTTTGTCAAGTTTCAAAGAGCTACTACAAACCATGCTGGATTTAGAGTTCCAAATTCATCTATCTATATAGGAGAGAAGAGAGGGGAACCTAAATACAAAAACTGCTACTGTAGACGAATGCTTCATTTTAGTAGAACAAAATTTGGTGATCCAACTGGGATTTGCCTACTGATCTTTACCACCAAGTATCATCAAGATTTGGTGAAAAAATATTTGCTGGTATTTCGGAAACACGTAATTTCTTAGAAGCTTGGCAAACCCTCTCAGTGAAAGTGCTTTTCCACGGTCTGTGCCTAGGGCTACTTAAAGAGGAAACAAAACATAAAGACAAAACTGAGAACTCCTTTATTTTGTCAAGTTAAAAGAGCTACTACAAACCATACTGGATTTAGAGTTCCAAATTCATCTATCTATATAGGAGAGAACAGAGGGGAACGAAATATAAAAACTGCTACTGTAGATGAATGCTTCATCCTAGAAGAACAAAATTTGGTGAGGCAAGTGGGATTTGGGTACTGATCATTACCACCAAGTATCATCAAGATTGGGTGAAAAAATATTTGCTGGTATTTCGGAAACTCGTAATTTCTTAGAAGCTTGGCAAACCCTCTCAGTGAAAGTGCTTTTCCACAGTCTGTGCCTAGGGCTACTTGAAGAGGAAACACAGCATAGAGACAAAACTGAGAACTCCTTTATTTTGTCAAGTTTCAAAGAGCTACTACAAACCATGTTGGATTTAGAGTTCCAAATTCATCTATCTATATAGGAGAGAACAGAGGGAAACCTAAATATAAAAACTGCTACTGTAGAAGAACGCTTCAACCTAGAAGAACAAAATTTCGTGAGACAAGTGGGATTAGTGTACTGATCATTACCACCAAGTATCATCAAGTTTGGGTAAAAAAAAAATTGCTTGTATTTCGGAAACTCGTTATTTCTTAGAAGCTTGGCAACCCCACTCAATGAAAGTTCTTTTCCACAGTCTGTGCCTGGGGCTACTTGAACAGGAAACAAACCATAGAGACAAATCTGAGAACTCCTTTATTTTGTCAAGTTTCAAAGAGCTACTACAAACCATGTTGGATTTAGAGTTCCAAATTCATCTATCTATATAGGAGAGAACAGAGTGAAACCTAAAATTAAAAACTGCTACTGTCGACGAACGCTTCAACCCAGAAGAACAAAATTTGGTGAGCCAAGTTGGACTTGTGTACTGATCATTACCACCAAGTATTATCAAGATTGGGTGAAAAAATATTTGCTGGTATTTCGGAAAATCGTTATTTCGTAGAAGCTTGGCAACCTCTCTCAATGAAAGTGCTTTCCACAGTCTGTGCCTAGGGCTATTTTAAGAGGAAACAAACCATAGAGACAAAACTGAGAACTCCTTTATATTATCAAGTTTAAAAGAGCTACTACAAACCATGTTGAATTTAGAGTTCCAAATTCATCTATCTATATAGGAGAGAACAGAGGGAAACCTAAATATAAAAAATGCTACTGCAGACGAAAGCTTCAACCTAGAAGAACAAAATTTGGTGAGCCAAGTGGGATGTGTGTACTGATCATTACCACCAAGTATCATCAAGTTTGGGTGAAAAAATATTTGCTGGTATTTCGGAAACTCGATATTTCTTAGAAGCTTGGCAACCCATCTCAATGAAAGTGCTTTTCCACTGTCTGTTCCTAGGGCTACTTGAAGAAAAAAAAAACCATAAAGACAAAACAGGGAAGTTCTTTATTTTGTCAAGTTTCAAAGAGCTACTACAAACCATGCTGGGTTTAGAGTTCCAAATTCATCTATCTATGTAGGAGAGAAGAGAGGGGAACGAAATATAAAAACTGCTACTGTAGACAAATGCTTCATTCTAGAAGAACAAAATTTGGTGAGCTAAGTGGGATTTGTGTACCGATCATTACCACCAAGTATCATCAAGATTGGATGAAAAAATATTTGCTGGTATTTCGGAAACTCGTAATTTCTTAGAAGCTTGGCAACCCCTCTCAATGAACGTGCATTTCCACAGTCTATGCCTAGGGCTACTTGAAGAGGAAACAAACCATAGAGACAAAACTGAGAACTCCTTTATTTGTCAAGTTACGAAGAGCTACTACAAACCATGTTGGATTTAGAGTTCCAAATTCATCTATCTATATAGGAGAGAACAGAGAGAAACCTAAATATAAAAACTGCTACTGTAGAAGAACGCTTCAACGTAGAAGAACAAAATTTGGTGAGCCAAGTGGGATTTTTGTACTGATCATTTCCACCAAGTATCATCAAGATTGGGTGAAAAAATATTTGCTGGTATTTCGGAAACTCGTTATTTCTTAGAAGCTTGGCAACCCATCTCAATGAAAGTGCTTTTCCACATTTTGTGCCTAGGGATACTTGAAGTGGAGACAAACCATAAAGAAAAATCTGAGAACTCCTTTATTTTGTCAAGTTTCAAAGAGCTACTACAAACCATGTTGGATTTAGAGTTCCAAATTCATCTATCTATATATGAGAAAAAGAGGGAAACCTAAATATAAAAACTGCTACTGTAGACGAACTCTTCAACGTAGAAGAACAAAATTTGGTAAGCCAAGTGGGATTTGTGTACTGATCATTACCACCAAGTATCATCAAGATTGGGTGAAAAAATATTTGCTTGTATTTTGGAAACTCGTTATTTCTTAGAAGCTTGGCAACCCCTCTCAATGAAAGTGCTTTTCCACAGTCTGTGTCTAGGGCTACTTGAAGAGGAAACATACCATAGAGACAAATGTGAGAGCTCCTTTATTTTGTCAAGTTTCAAAGAGCTACTACAAACCCTGTTGGATTTAGAGTTCCAAATTCATCTATCAATATAATAGAGAACAGAGGGAAACCTAAATATAAAAACTGCTACTGTAGACGAATGCTTCATCCTAGAAGAACAAAATTTGGTGAGCCAAGTGGGATTTTTGTACTGATCATTACCACCAAGTATCATCAAGTTTGGGTGAAAAAATATTTGCTGGTATTTCGGAAACTCGATATTTCTTAGAAACTTGGCAACCCATCTCAATGACAGTGCTTTTCCACAGTCTGTTCCAAAGGCTACTTGAAAAGGAAACAAACCATAGAGACAATACATAGAAGTTCTTTATTTTGTCAAGTTTCAAAGAGCTACTACAAACCATGCTGGATTTAGAGTTCCAAATTCATCTATCTATATAGGAGAGAAGAGAGGGGAACCTAAATACAAAAACTGCTACTGTAGACGAATGCTTCATTTTAGTAGAACAAAATTTGGTGATCCAACTGGGATTTGCCTACTGATCTTTACCACCAAGTATCATCAAGATTTGGTGAAAAAATATTTGCTGGTATTTCGGAAACACGTAATTTCTTAGAAGCTTGGCAAACCCTCTCAGTGAAAGTGCTTTTCCACGGTCTGTGCCTAGGGCTACTTAAAGAGGAAACAAAACATAAAGACAAAACTGAGAACTCCTTTATTTTGTCAAGTAAAAGAGCTACTACAAACCATACTGGATTTAGAGTTCCAAATTCATCTATCTATATAGGAGAGAACAGAGGGGAACGAAATATAAAAACTGCTACTGTAGATGAATGCTTCATCCTAGAAGAACAAAATTTGTGAGGCAAGTGGGATTTGGGTACTGATCATTACCACCAAGTATCATCAAGATTGGGTGAAAAAATATTTGCTGGTATTTCGGAAACTCGTAATTTCTTAGAAGCTTGGCAAACCCTCTCAGTGAAAGTGCTTTTCCACAGTCTGTGCCTAGGGCTACTTGAAGAGGAAACACAGCATAGAGACAAAACTGAGAACTCCTTTATTTTGTCAAGTTTCAAAGAGCTACTACAAACCATGTTGGATTAGAGTTCCAAATTCATCTATCTATATAGGAGAGAACAGAGGGAAACCTAAATATAAAAACTGCTACTGTAGAAGAACGCTTCAACCTAGAAGAACAAAATTTCGTGAGACAAGTGGGATTTGTGTACTGATCATTACCACCAAGTATCATCAAGTTTGGGTAAAAAAAAAATTGCTTGTATTTCGGAAACTCGTTATTTCTTAGAAGCTTGGCAACCCCACTCAATGAAAGTTCTTTTCCACAGTCTGTGCCTAGGGCTACTTGAACAGGAAACAAACCATAGAGACAAATCTGAGAACTCTTTATTTGTCAAGTTTCAAAGAGCTACTACAAACCATGTTGGATTTAGAGTTCCAAATTCATCTATCTATATAAGAGAGAACAGAGTGAAACCTAAAATTAAAACTGCTACTGTCGACGAACGCTTCAACCCAGAAGAACAAAATTTGGTGAGCCAAGTTGGACTTGTGTACTGATCATTACCACCAAGTATTATCAAGATTGGGTGAAAAAATATTTGCTGGTATTTCGGAAAATCGTTATTTCGTAGAAGCTTGGCAACCTCTCTCAATGAAAGTGCTTTCCACAGTCTGTGCCTAGGGCTATTTTAAGAGGAAACAAACCATAGAGACAAAACTGAGAACTCCTTTATATTGTCAAGTTTAAAAGAGCTACTACAAACCATGTTGAATTTAGAGTTCCAAATTCATCTATCTATATAGGAGAGAACAGAGGGAAACCTAAATATAAAAAATGCTACTGCAGACGAAAGCTTCAACCTAGAAGAACAAAATTTGGTGAGCCAAGTGGGATGTGTGTACTGATCATTACCACCAAGTATCATCAAGTTTGGGTGAAAAAATATTTGCTGGTATTTCGGAAACTCGATATTTCTTAGAAGCTTGGCAACCCATCTCAATGAAAGTGCTTTTCCACTGTCTGTTCCTAGGGCTACTTGAAGAAAAAAAAAACCATAAAGACAAAACAGGGAAGTTCTTTATTTTGTCAAGTTTCAAAGAGCTACTACAAACCATGCTGGGTTTAGAGTTCCAAATTCATCTATCTATGTAGGAGAGAAGAGAGGGGAACGAAATATAAAAACTGCTACTGTAGACAAATGCTTCATTCTAGAAGAACAAAATTTGGTGAGCTAAGTGGGATTTGTGTACCGATCATTACCACCAAGTATCATCAAGATTGGATGAAAAAATATTTGCTGGTATTTCGGAAACTCGTAATTTCTTAGAAGCTTGGCAACCCCTCTCAATGAACGTGCATTTCCACAGTCTATGCCTAGGGCTACTTGAAGAGGAAACAAACCATAGAGACAAAACTGAGAACTCCTTTATTTGTCAAGTTACGAAGAGCTACTACAAACCATGTTGGATTTAGAGTTCCAAATTCATCTATCTATATAGGAGAGAACAGAGAGAAACCTAAATATAAAAACTGCTACTGTAGAAGAACGCTTCAACGTAGAAGAACAAAATTTGGTGAGCCAAGTGGGATTTTTGTACTGATCATTTCCACCAAGTATCATCAAGATTGGGTGAAAAAATATTTGCTGGTATTTCGGAAACTCGTTATTTCTTAGAAGCTTGGCAACCCATCTCAATGAAAGTGCTTTTCCACATTTTGTGCCTAGGGATACTTGAAGTGGAGACAAACCATAAAGAAAAATCTGAGAACTCCTTTATTTCGTCAAGTTTCAAAGAGCTACTACAAACCATGTTGGATTTAGAGTTCCAAATTCATCTATCTATATATGAGAAAAAGAGGGAAACCTAAATATAAAAACTGCTACTGTAGACGAACTCTTCAACGTAGAAGAACAAAATTTGGTAAGCCAAGTGGGATTTGTGTACTGATCATTACCACCAAGTATCATCAAGATTGGGTGAAAAAATATTTGCTTGTATTTTGGAAACTCGTTATTTCTTAGAAGCTTGGCAACCCTCTCAATGAAAGTGCTTTTCCACAGTCTGTGTCTAGGGCTACTTGAAGAGGAAACATACCATAGAGACAAATGTGAGAGCTCCTTTATTTTGTCAAGTTTCAAAGAGCTACTACAAACCCTGTTGGATTTAGAGTTCCAAATTCATCTATCAATATAATAGAGAACAGAGGGAAACCTAAATATAAAAACTGCTACTGTAGACGAATGCTTCATCCTAGAAGAACAAAATTTGGTGAGCCAAGTGGGATTTTTGTACTGATCATTACCACCAAGTATCATCAAGTTTGGGTGAAAAAATATTTGCTGGTATTTCGGAAACTCGATATTCTTAGAAACTTGGCAACCCATCTCAATGACAGTGCTTTTCCACAGTCTGTTCCAAGGGCTACTTGAAAAGGAAACAAACCATAGAGACAATACATAGAAGTTCTTTATTTTGTCAAGTTTCAAAGAGCTACTACAAACCATGCTGGATTTAGAGTTCCAAATTCATCTATCTATATAGGAGAGAAGAGAGGGGAACCTAAATACAAAAACTGCTACTGTAGACGAATGCTTCATTTTAGTAGAACAAAATTTGGTGATCCAACTGGGATTTGCCTACTGATCTTTACCACCAAGTATCATCAAGATTTGGTGAAAAAATATTTGCTGGTATTTCGGAAACTCGTAATTTCTTAGAAGCTTGGCAAACCCTCTCAGTGAAAGTGCTTTTCCACGGTCTGTGCCTAGGGCTACTTGAAGAGGAAACAAAACATAAAGACAAAACTGAGAACTCCTTTATTTGTCAAGTTAAAAGAGCTACTACAAACCATACTGGATTTAGAGTTCCAAATTCATCTATCTATATAGGAGAGAACAGAGGGGAACGAAATATAAAAACTGCTACTGTAGATGAATGCTTCATCCTAGAAGAACAAAATTTGGTGAGGCAAGTGGGATTTGGGTACTGATCATTACCACCAAGTATCATCAAGATTGGGTGAAAAAATATTTGCTGGTATTTCGGAAACTCGTAATTTCTTAGAAGCTTGGCAAACCCTCTCAGTGAAAGTGCTTTTCCACAGTCTGTGCCTAGGGCTACTTGAAGAGGAAACACAGCATAGAGACAAAACTGAGAACTCCTTTAGTTTGTCAAGTTTCAAAGAGCTACTACAAACCATGTTGGATTTAGAGTTCCAAATTCATCTATCTATATAGGAGAGAACAGAGGGAAACCTAAATATAAAAACTGCTACTGTAGAAGAAAGCTTCAACCTAGAAGAACAAAATTTCGTGAGACAAGTGGGATTTGTGTACTGATCATTACCACCAAGTATCATCAAGTTTGGGTAAAAAAAAAAATTGCTTGTATTTCGGAAACTCGTTATTTCTTAGAAGCTTGGCAACCCCACTCAATGAAAGTTCTTTTCCACAGTCTGTGCCTAGGGCTACTTGAACAGGAAACAAACCATAGAGACAAATCTGAGAACTCCTTTATTTTGTCAAGTTTCAAAGAGCTACTACAAACCATGTTGGATTTAGAGTTCCAAATTCATCTATCTATATAGGAGAGAACAGAGTGAAACCTAAAATTAAAAAACTGCTACTGTCGACGAACGCTTCAACCCAGAAGAACAAAATTTGGTGAGCCAAGTTGGACTTGTGTACTGATCATTACCACCAAGTATTATCAAGATTGGGTGAAAAAATATTTGCTGGTATTTCGGAAAATCGTTATTTCGTAGAAGCTTGGCAACCTCTCTCAATGAAAGTGCTTTCCACAGTCTGTGCCTAGGGCTATTTTAAGAGGAAACAAACCATAGAGACAAAACTGAGAACTCCTTTATATTGTCAAGTTTAAAAGAGCTACTACAAACCATGTTGAATTTAGAGTTCCAAATTCATCTATCTATATAGAGAGAACAGAGGGAAACCTAAATATAAAAAATGCTACTGCAGACGAAAGCTTCAACCTAGAAGAACAAAATTTGGTGAGCCAAGTGGGATGTGTGTACTGATCATTACCACCAAGTATCATCAAGTTTGGGTGAAAAAATATTTGCTGGTATTTCGGAAACTCGATATTTCTTAGAAGCTTGGCAACCCATCTCAATGAAAGTGCTTTTTCACTGTCTGTTCCTAGGGCTACTTGAAGAAAAAAAAAACCATAAAGACAAAACAGGGAAGTTCTTTATTTTGTCAAGTTTCAAAGAGCTACTACAAACCATGCTGGGTTTAGAGTTCCAAATTCATCTATCTATGTAGGAGAGAAGAGAGGGGAACGAAATATAAAAACTGCTACTGTAGACAAATGCTTCATTCTAGAAGAACAAAATTTGGTGAGCTAAGTGGGATTTGTGTACCGATCATTACCACCAAGTATCATCAAGATTGGATGAAAAAATATTTGCTGGTATTTCGGAAACTCGTAATTTCTTAGAAGCTTGGCAACCCCTCTCAATGAACGTGCATTTCCACAGTCTATGCCTAGGGCTACTTGAAGAGGAAACAAACCATAGAGACAAAACTGAGAACT
Source organism: Callospermophilus lateralis (assembly GCF_048772815.1). Lineage (NCBI taxonomy): Eukaryota > Metazoa > Chordata > Mammalia > Rodentia > Sciuridae > Callospermophilus > Callospermophilus lateralis. The sequence continues at coordinate 78,481 of NW_027514986.1, read as the reverse complement.
CCTTTATTTGTCAAGTTACGAAGAGCTACTACAAACCATGTTGGATTTAGAGTTCCAAATTCATCTATCTATATAGGAGAGAACAGAGAGAAACCTAAATATAAAAACTGCTACTGTAGAAGAACGCTTCAACGTAGAAGAACAAAATTTGGTGAGCCAAGTGGGATTTTTGTACTGATCATTTCCACCAAGTATCATCAAGATTGGGTGAAAAAATATTTGCTGGTATTTCGGAAACTCGTTATTTCTTAGAAGCTTGGCAACCCATCTCAATGAAAGTGCTTTTCCACATTTTGTGCCTAGGGATACTTGAAGTGGAGACAAACCATAAAGAAAAATCTGAGAAATCCTTTATTTTGTCAAGTTTCAAAGAGCTACTACAAACCATGTTGGATTTAGAGTTCCAAATTCATCTATCTATATATGAGAAAAAGAGGGAAACCTAAATATAAAAACTGCTACTGTAGACGAACTCTTCAACGTAGAAGAACAAAATTTGGTAAGCCAAGTGGGATTTGTGTACTGATCATTACCACCAAGTATCATCAAGATTGGGTGAAAAAATATTTGCTTGTATTTTGGAAACTCGTTATTTCTTAGAAGCTTGGCAACCCCTCTCAATGAAAGTGCTTTTCCACAGTCTGTGTCTAGGGCTACTTGAAGAGGAAACATACCATAGAGACAAATGTGAGAGCTCCTTTATTTTGTCAAGTTTCAAAGAGCTACTACAAACCCTGTTGGATTTAGAGTTCCAAATTCATCTATCAATATAATAGAGAACAGAGGGAAACCTAAATATAAAAACTGCTACTGTAGACGAATGCTTCATCCTAGAAGAACAAAATTTGGTGAGCCAAGTGGGATTTTTGTACTGATCATTACCACCAAGTATCATCAAGTTTGGGTGAAAAAATATTTGCTGGTATTTCGGAAACTCGATATTTCTTAGAAACTTGGCAACCCATCTCAATGACAGTGCTTTTCCACAGTCTGTTCCAAGGGCTACTTGAAAAGGAAACAAACCATAGAGACAATACATAGAAGTTCTTTATTTTGTCAAGTTTCAAAGAGCTACTACAAACCATGCTGGATTTAGAGTTCCAAATTCATCTATCTATATAGGAGAGAAGAGAGGGGAACCTAAATACAAAAACTGCTACTGTAGACGAATGCTTCATTTTAGTAGAACAAAATTTGGTGATCCAACTGGGATTTGCCTACTGATCTTTACCACCAAGTATCATCAAGATTTGGTGAAAAAATATTTGCTGGTATTTCGGAAACTCGTAATTTCTTAGAAGCTTGGCAAACCCTCTCAGTGAAAGTGCTTTTCCACGGTCTGTGCCTAGGGCTACTTGAAGAGGAAACAAAACATAAAGACAAAACTGAGAACTCCTTTATTTTGTCAAGTTAAAAGAGCTACTACAAACCATACTGGATTTAGAGTTCCAAATTCATCTATCTATATAGGAGAGAACAGAGGGGAACGAAATATAAAAACTGCTACTGTAGATGAATGCTTCATCCTAGAAGAACAAAATTTGGTGAGGCAAGTGGGATTTGGGTACTGATCATTACCACCAAGTATCATCAAGATTGGGTGAAAAATATTTGCTGGTATTTCGGAAACTCGTAATTTCTTAGAAGCTTGGCAAACCCTCTCAGTGAAAGTGCTTTTCCACAGTCTGTGCCTAGGGCTACTTGAAGAGGAAACACAGCATAGAGACAAAACTGAGAACTCCTTTGTTTTGGTCAAGTTTCAAAGAGCTACTACAAACCATGTTGGATTTAGAGTTCCAAATTCATCTATCTATATAGGAGAGAACAGAGGGAAACCTAAATATAAAAACTGCTACTGTAGAAGAAAGCTTCAACCTAGAAGAACAAAATTTCGTGAGACAAGTGGGATTTGTGTACTGATCATTACCACCAAGTATCATCAAGTTTGGTAAAAAAAAAATTGCTTGTATTTCGGAAACTCGTTATTTCTTAGAAGCTTGGCAACCCCACTCAATGAAAGTTCTTTTCCACAGTCTGTGCCTAGGGCTACTTGAACAGGAAACAAACCATAGAGACAAATCTGAGAACTCCTTTATTTTGTCAAGTTTCAAAGAGCTACTACAAACCATGTTGGATTTAGAGTTCCAAATTCATCTATCTATATAGGAGAGAACAGAGTGAAACCTAAAATTAAAAACTGCTACTGTCGACGAACGCTTCAACCCAGAAGAACAAAATTTGGTGAGCCAAGTTGGACTTGTGTACTGATCATTACCACCAAGTATTATCAAGATTGGGTGAAAAAATATTTGCTGGTATTTCGGAAAATCGTTATTTCGTAGAAGCTTGGCAACCTCTCTCAATGAAAGTGCTTTCCACAGTCTGTGCCTAGGGCTACTTTAAGAGGAAACAAACCATAGCGACAAAACTGAGAACTCCTTTATATTGTCAAGTTTAAAAGAGCTACTACAACCATGTTGAATTTAGAGTTCCAAATTCATCTATCTATATAGGAGAGAACAGAGGGAAACCTAAATATAAAAATGCTACTGCAGACGAAAGCTTCAACCTAGAAGAACAAAATTTGGTGAGCCAAGTGGGATGTGTGTACTGATCATTACCCACCAAGTATCATCAAGTTTGGGTGAAAAAATATTTGCTGGTATTTCGGAAACTCGATATTTCTTAGAAGCTTGGCAACCCATCTCAATGAAAGTGCTTTTCCACTGTCTGTTCCTAGGGCTACTTGAAGAAAAAACAAACCATAAAGACAAAACAGGGAAGTTCTTTATTTTGTCAAGTTTCAAAGAGCTACTACAAACCATGCTGGATTTAGAGTTCCAAATTCATCTATCTATGTAGGAGAGAAGAGAGGGGAACGAAATATAAAAACTGCTACTGTAGACAAATGCTTCATTCTAGAAGAACAAAATTTGGTGAGCCAAGTGGGATTTGGGCACTGATCATTACCACCAAGTATCATCAAGATTGGGTGAAAAAATATTTGCTGGTATTTCGGAAACTCGTTATTTCTTAGAAGCTTGGCAACCCCTCTCAATGCAAGGGCTTTTCCACAGTCTGTGCCTTGGGCTACTTGAAGAGGAAACAAACCATAGAGACAAAACTGAGAACTCCTTTATTTTGTCAAGTTTCAAAGAGCTACTACAAACCATGTTGGATTTAGAGTTCCAAATTCATCTATCTATATAGGATAGAACAGAGGGAAACCTAAATATACAAACTGCTACTGTAGACGAACGTTTCAACCTAGAAGAACAAAATTTGGTGAGCCAAGTATGATTTGTGTACTGATCATTACCACCAAGTATCATCAAGATTTGGTTAAAAAATATTTGCTGGTATTTCGGAAACTTGTTATTTCTTATAAACTTGACAACCCATCTCAATGAAAGTGCTTTCCACCGTCTGTGACTAGGGCTACTTGAAGAGTAAACAAACCATAGAGACAAAACTGAGAACTCCTTTATTTTGTCAAGTTTCAAAGAGCTACTACAAACCATGTTGGATTTAGAGTTCCAAATTCATCTATCTATATAGGAGAGAACAGAGGGAAACCTAAATATAAAAACTGCTACTGTAGAAGAAAGCTTCAACCTAGAAGAACAAAATTTCGTGAGACAAGTGGGATTTGTGTACTGATCATTACCACCAAGTATCATCAAGTTTGGGTAAAAAAAAAAAATTGCTTGTATTTCGGAAACTCGTTATTTCTTAGAAGCTTGGCAACCCCACTCAATGAAAGTTCTTTTCCACAGTCTGTGCCTAGGGCTACTTGAACAGGAAACAAACCATAGAGACAAATCTGAGAACTCCTTTATTTTGTCAAGTTTCAAAGAGCTACTACAAACCATGTTGGATTTAGAGTTCCAAATTCATCTATTTATATAGGAGAGAACAGAGTGAAACCTAAATATAAAAACTGCTACTGTCGACGAACGCTTAAACATAGAAGAACAAAATTTGGTGAGCCAAGTGGGACTTGTGTACTGATCATTACCACCAAGTATTATCAAGATTGGGTGAAAAAATATTTGCTGGTATTTCGGAACCTCGTTATTTCTTAGAAGCTTGGCAACCCCTCTCAATGAAAGTGCTTTCCACAGTCTGTGAATAGAGCTACTTGAAGAGGAACCAAACCATAGAGACAAAACTGAGAACTCCTTTATTTTGTCAAGTTTCAAAGAGCTACTACAAACCATGTTGGATTTAGAGTTCCAAATTCATCTAACTATATAGCAGAGAACAGAGTGAAACCTAAACATAAAAACTGCTACTGAAAACGTACGCTTCAACCGAGAAGAACAAAATTTGGTGAGCCAAGTGGGATTTGTGTACTGATCATTACCACCAAGTATCATCAAGATTGGGTGAAAAAATATTTGCTGGTATTCGGAAACTCGTTATTTTCTTAGAAGCTTGGCAACCCATCTCAATGAAAGTGCTTTTCCACAGTCTGTGCCTAGGGCTACTTGAAGAGGAAACAAACCATAGAGACAAAAGTGAGAACTCCTTTATTTTGTAAAGTTTCAAAGAGCTACTACAACCATGTTGGATTTAGAGTTCCAAATTCATCTATCTATATAGGAGAGAACAGAGGAAAACCTAAATATAAAAACTGCTACTGTACACGAATGCTTCATCCTAGAAGAACAAAATTTGGTGAGCCAAGTGGGATTTGTGTGCTGATATTTAGCAACAAGTCTCATCAAGATTGGGTGAAAAAATATTTGCTGGTATTTCGGAAACTCGTTATTTCGTAGAAGCTTGGCAACCCCTCTCAATGAAAGTGCTTTTCCACAGTCTGTGCCTAGGGCTACTTGAAGAGGAAACAAAACATAAAGACAAAACTGAGAATTCCTTTATTTTGTCAAGTTTCAAAGAGCTACTACAAAGCATGTTGGATTTAGAGTTCCAATGTCATCTATCTATATAGGAGAGAACAGAGGGATACCTAAATATAAAAACTGCTACTGTAGACGAACGCTTCAACCTAGAAGAACAAAATTTGGTGAGCTAAGTGGGATTTGTGTACCGATCATTACCACCAAGTATCATCAAGATTGGGTGAAAAATATTTGCTGGTATTTCGGAAACTCGTAATTTTTTAGAAGCTTGGCAACCCCTCTCAATTAAAGTGCTCTTCCACAGTATGTGCCTAGGGCTACTTGAAGAGGAAACAAACAATAGAGACAAAACTGAGAACTTATTTATTTTGTCAAGTTTCAAAGAGCTACTACAAAGCATGTTGGATTTAGAGTTGGATTTAGAGTTCCAAATTCATCTATCTATATAGGAGAGAACAGAGGGAAACCTAAATATAAAAACTGCTACTGTAGACGAACGCTTCAACCTAGAAGAACAAAATTTGGTGAGCTAAGTGGGATTTGTGTTCCAATCATTACCACCAAGTATCATCATGATTGGGTGAAAAAATATTTGCTGGTATTTCGGAAACTCGTTATTTCTTAGAAGCTTGGCAACCCATCTCAATGAAAGTGCTTTTCCACAGTTTGTGCCTAGGGATACTTGAAGTGGAAACAAACCATAAAAAAATCTGAGAACTCCTTTATTTTGTCAAGTTTCAAGGGCTACTACAAACCATGTTGGATTTAGAGTTCCAAATTCATCTATCTATATATGAGAGAACAAAGGGAAACCTAAATATAAAAACTGCTACTGTAGACAAACTCTACAACGTAGAAGAACAAAATTTGGTAAGCCAAGTGGGATTTGTGTACTGATCATTACCACCAAGTATCATCAAGATTGGGTGAAAAAATATTTGCTTGTATTTCGGAAACTCGTTATTTCTTAGAAGCTTGGCAACCCCTCTCAATGAAAGTGCTTTTCCACAGTCTGTGCCTAGGGCTACTTGAAGAGGAAACAAACCATAGAGACAAATGTGAGAACTCCTTTATTTTGTCAAGTTTCAAAGAGCTACTACAAACCCTGTTGGATTTAGAGTTCCAAATTCATCTATCAATATAATAGAGAACAGAGGGAAACCTAAACATAAAAACTGCTACTGTAGACGAATGCTTCATTTTATAAGAACAAAATTTGGTGAGCCAAGTGGGATTTTTGTACTGATCATTACCACCAAGTATCATCAAGTTTGGGTGAAAAAATATTTGCTGGTATATCGGAAACTCGATATTTCTTAGAAACTGGGCAACCCCTCTCAATGAAAGTGCTTTTCCACAGTCTGTTCCTAGGGCTACTTGAAAAGGAAACAAACCATAGAGACAAAACAGAGAAGTTCTTTATTTTGTCAAGTTTCAAAGAGCTACTACAAACCATGCTGGATTTAGAGTTCCAAATTCATCTATCTATATAGGAGAGAACAGATTGGAACCTAAATACAAAAGCTGCTACTGTAGACGAATGCTTCATCCTAGAAGAACAAAATTTGGTGAGCCAAGTGGGATTTGCCTACTGATCATTACCACCAAGTATCATCAAGATTGGGTGAAAAAATATTTGCTGGTATTTCGGAACTCGTAATTTCTTAGAAGCTTGGCAAACCCTCTCAGTGAAAGTGCTTTTCCACAGTATGTGCCTAGGGCTACTTGAAGAGGAATCAAAACATAAAGACAAAACTGAGAACTCCTTTATTTTGTCAAGTTTCAAAGAGCTACTACAAACCATACTGGATTTAGAGTTCCAAATTCATCTATCTATATAGGAGAGAACAGAGGGGAACGAAATATAAAAACTGCTACAGTAGACCAATGCTTCATCCTAGAAGAACAAAATTTGGTGAGGCAAATGGGATTTGGGTATTGATCATTACCACCAAGTATCATCAAGATTGGGTGAAAAAATATTTGCTGGTATTTCGGAAACTCGTAATTTCTTAGAAGCTTGGCAAACCCTCTCAGTGAAAGTGCTTTTCCACAGTCTGTGCTTAGGGGTACTTGAAGAGGAAACACACCATAGAGACAAAACTGAGAACTCCTTTATTTTGTCAAGTTTCAAGGAGCTACTACAAAGCATGTTGGATTTAGAGTTCCAAATTCATCTATCTATATAGGAGAGAACAGAGAGAAACCTAAATATAAAAACTGCTACTGTAGACGAACGCTTCAACCTAGAAGAACAAAATATCGTGAGACAAGTGGGATTTGTGTGCTGATCATTACCACCAAGTATCATCAAGTTTGGGTGAAAAAATATTTGCTGGTATTTCGGAAACTCGATATTTCTTAGAAGCTTGGCAACCCATCTCAATGAAAGTGCTTTTCCACAGTCTGTTCCTAGGGCTACTTGAAGAGGAAACAAACCACAGAGACAAAATTGGTAAATTCTTTATTTTGTCAAGTTTCAAAGAGCTACTACAAACCATACTGGATTTAGAGTTCCAAATTCATCTATCTATATAGGAGAGAACAGAGGGGAACGAAATATAAAAACTGCTACTGTAGACGAATGCTTCATCCTAGAAGAACAAAATTTGGTGACGCAAGTGGGATTTGGGTACTGATCATTACCACCAAGTATCATCAAGATTGGGTGAGAAAATATTTGCTGGTATTTCGGAAACTCGTAATTTCTTAGAAGCTTGGCAAACCCTCTCAGTGAAAGTGCTTTACCACAGTCTGTGCCTAGGGCTACTTGAACAGGAAACACACCATAGAGACAAAACTGAGAACTCCTTTATTTTGTCAAGTTTCAAAGAGCTACTACAAACCATGTTGGATTTAGAGTTCCAAATTCATCTATCTATATAGGAGAGAACAGAGGGAAACCTAAATATAAAAACTGCTACTGTAGAAGAACGATTCAACCTACAAGAACAAAATTTGGTGAGACAAGTGGGATTTGTGTACTGATCATTACCACTAAGTATCATCAAGTTTAATTGAAAAAATATTTGCTGGTATTTCGGAAACTCGATATTTCTTAGAATCTTGGCAACCCATCTCAATTAAAGTGCTTTTCCACAGTCTGTGCCTAGGGCTACTTGAAGAGGAACCAATCCATAGAGACAAAACTGAGAACTCCTTTATTTTGTCAAGTTTCAAGGAGCTACTACAAAGCATGTTGGTTTTAGAGTTCCAAATTCATCTATCTATATACGAGAGAACAGAGGGAAACCTAAATATAAAAACTGCTACTGTAGACGAACGCTTCAACCTAGATGAACAAAATTTGGTAAGCCAAGTGGGATTTGTGTACTGATCATTTCCACCTAGTATCATCAAGATTGGGTGAAAAAATATTTGCTGGTGTTTTGGAAACTCGTTATTTCTTAGAAGCTTGGCAACCCCTCTCAATGAAAGTGCTTTTCCACAGTGTGTGCGTAGGGCTACTTGAAGAGGAAACAAACCATAGAGACAAAACTGAGAACTCCTTTATTTTGTCAAGTTTCAAAGAGCTACTACAAACCATGTTGGATTTAGAGTTCCAAATTCATCTATCTATATAGCAGAGAACAGAGTGAAACCTAAACATAAAAACTGCTACTGAAAACGTACGCTTCAACCGAGAAGAACAAAATTTGGTGAGCCAAGTGGGATTTTTGTACTGATAATTACCACCAAGTATCATCAAGATTGGGTGAAAAAATATTTGCTGGTATTTCGGAAACTCGTTATTTCTTAGAAGCTTGGCAACCCATCTCAATGAAAGTGCTTTTCCACAGTCTGTGCCTAGGGCTACTTGAAGAGGAAACAAACCATAGAGACAAAACTGAGAACTCCTTTATTTTGTCAAGTTTCAAAGAGCTACTACAAACCATGTTGGATTTAGAGTTCCAAATTTATCTATCTATATAGGAGAGAACAGAGGGAAACCTAAATACTAAATATAAAAACTGCTACTGTACACGAATGCTTCATCCTAGAAGAACAAAATTTGGTGAGCCAAGTGGGATTTGTGTGCTGATCATTACCACCAAGTATCATCAAGTTTGGGTGAAAAAATATTTGCTGGTATTTCGGAAACTCGATATTTCTTAGAAGCTTGGCAACCCATCTCAATGAAAGTGTTTTTCCACAGTCTGTTCCTAGGGCTACTTGAAGAGGACACAAAACAGAGAGACAAAACTGAGAACTCCTTGATTTTGTCAAGTTTCAAAGAGCTACTACAAACCATGTTGGATTTAGAGTTCCAAATTCATCTATTTATATAGGAGAAAACAGAGGGAAACCTAAATATAAAAACTGCTACTGTACACGAATGCTTCATCCTAGAAGAACAAAATTTGGTGAGCCAAGTGGGATTTGTGTGCTGATCATTACCACCAAGTATCATCAAGTTTGGGTGAAAAAATATTTGCTGGTATTTCGGAAACTCGATATTTCTTAGAAGCTTGGCAACCCATCTCAATGAAAGTGCTTTTCCACAGTCTGTTCCTAGGGCTACTTGAAGAGGAAACAAATCACAGAGACAAAACAGGGAAATTCTTTATTTTGTCAAGTTTCAAAGAGCTACTACAAACCATACTGGATTTAGAGTTCCAAATTCATCTACCTATATAGGAGAGAACAGAGGGGAACGAATTATGAAAACTGCTACTGTAGACGAATGCTTCATCCTAGAAGAACAAAATTTGGTGAGGCATGTGGGATTTGTGTACTGATCATTACCACCAAGTATCATCAAGATTGGGTGAAAAAATATTTACTGGTATTTCGGAAACTCGTATTTTCTTAGAAGCTTGGCAAACCCTCTCAGTGAAAGTGCTTTTCCACAGTCTGTGCCTAGGGCTACTTGAAGAGGAAACACACCATAGAGACAAAACTGAGAACTCCTTTATTTTGTCAAGTTTCAAAGACTACTACAAACCATGTTGGATTTAGAGTTCCAAATTCATCTATCTATATAGGAGAGAACAGAGAGAAACCTAAATATAAAAACTGCTACTGTAGACGAACGTTTCAACCTAGAAGAACAAAATTTGGTGAGACAAGTGGGATTTGTGTACTGATCATTACCACCAAGTATCATCAAGTTTGGGTAAAAAAAATTGCTTGTATTTCGGAAACTCGTTATTTCTTAGAAGCTTGGCAACCCATCTCAATGAAAGTGCATTTCCACAGTCTGTGCCTAGGGCTAGTGAAGAGGAAACAAACCAGAGAGAAAAATCTGAGAACTCCTTTATTTTGTCAAGTTTCAAAGACTGCTAAAAACCATGTGGATTTAGAGTTCCAAATTCATCTATCTATATAGGAGAGAACAGAGAGAAACCTAAATATAAAAACTGCTACTGTAGACGAACGCTTCAACATAGAAGAACAAAATTTGGTTAGCCAAGTGGGATTTGTGTACTGATCATTACCACCAAGTATCATCAAGATTGGGTGAAAAAATATTTGCTGGTATTTCGGAAACTCGATATTTCTTAGAAGCTTGGCAACCCATCTCAATGAAAGTGTTTTTCCACAGTCTGTTCCTAGGGCTACTTGAAGAGGACACAAAACAGAGAGACAAAACTGAGAACTACTTGATTTTGTCAAGTTTCAAAGAGCTACTACAAACCATGTTGGATTTAGAGTTCCAAATTCATCTATTTATATAGGAGAAAACAGAGGGAAACCTAAATATAAAAACTGCTACTGTACACGAATGCTTCATCCTAGAAGAACAAAATTTGGTGAGCCAAGTGGGATTTGTGTGCTGATCATTACCACCAAGTATCATCTAGTTTGGGTGAAAAAATATTTGCTGGTATTTCGGAACTCGATATTTCTTAGAAGCTTGGCAACCCATCTCAATGAAAGTGCTTTTCCACAGTCTGTTCCTAGGGCTACTTGAAGAGGAAACAAATCACAGAGACAAAACAGGGAAATTCTTTATTTTGTCAAGTTTCAAAGAGCTACTACAAACCATACTGGATTTAGAGTTCCAAATTCATCTACCTATATAGGAGAGAACAGAGGGGAACGAATTATGAAAACTGCTACTGTAGACGAATGCTTCATCCTAGAAGAACAAAATTTGGTGAGGCATGTGGGATTTGGGTACTGATCATTACCACCAAGTATCATCAAGATTGGGTGAAAAAATATTTACTGGTATTTCGGAAACTCGTATTTTCTTAGAAGCTTGGCAAACCCTCTCAGTGAAAGTGCTTTTCCACAGTCTGTGCCTAGGGCTACTTGAAGAGGAAACACACCATAGAGACAAAACTGAGAACTCCTTTATTTTGTCAAGTTTCAAAGAGCTACTACAAACCATGTTGGATTTAGAGTTCCAAATTCATCTATCTATATAGGAGAGAACAGAGGGAAACCTAAATATAAAAACTGCTACTGTAGAAGAACGCTTCAACCTAGAAGAACAAAATTTGGTGAGACAAGTGGGATTTGTGTACTGATCATTACCACCAAGTATCATCAAGTTTGGGTAAAAAAAATTGCTTGTATTTCGGAAACTCGTTATTTCTTAGAAGCTTGGCAACCCATCTCAATGAAAGTGCATTTCCACAGTCTGTGCCTAGGGCTAGTGAAGAGGAAACAAACCAGAGAGAAAAATCTGAGAACTCCTTTATTTTGTCAAGTTTCAAAGACTGCTACAAACCATTTTGGATTTAGAGTTCCAAATTCATCTATCTATATAGGAGAGAACAGAGAGAAACCTAATATAAAAACTGCTACTGTAGACGAACGCTTCAACATAGAAGAACAAAATTTGGTTAGCCAAGTGGGATTTGTGTACTGATCATTACCACCAAGTATCATCAAGATTGGGTGAAAAAATATTTGCTGGTATTTCGGAAACTCGTTATTTTTTAGAAGCTTGGCAACCCCTCTCAATGAAAGTGCTTTTCCACTGTCTGTGCCTACGGCTACTTGAAGAGGAAACAAACCATAGAGACAAAACTGAGAACTCCTTTATTTTGTCAATTTCAAAGACCTACTACAAACCATGTTGGATTTAGAGTTCCAGAGTCTTATCTATATATGAGGAAAACAGAGTGAAACCTAAATATAAAAAGTGCTACTGTCGACCAACGCTTCAACCTAGAAGAACAAAATTTGGTGAGCCAAGTGGGATTTGTGTACTGAACATTACCACCAAGTATTATCAAGATTGGGTGAAAAAATATTTGCTGGTATTTCGGAAACTCGTTATTTCTTAGAAGCTTGGCAACCATTCTCAATGAAATTGCTTTCCACAGTCTGTGCCTAGGGCTAATAGAAGAGGAAACAATCCATAGAGACAAAACTGAGAACTCCTTTATTTTCTCAAGATTCAAAGAGCTACTACAAACCATGTTGAACGTAGAGTTCCAAATTCATCTATCTATATAGGAGAGAACAGAGGAAAACCTAAGTATAAAAACTGCTACTGTAGACGAAAGCTTCAAACTAGAAGAACAAAATTTGGTGAGCCAAGTGGGATTTGTGTACTGATCATTACAACAAAGTATCAACAAATTTGGGTGAAAAAATATTTGCTGGTATTTCCTAAACTCGTTATTTCTTAGAAGCTTGGCAATCCATCTCAATGAAAGTGCTTTCCACAGTCTGTGCCTAGGGCTACTTGAAGAGGAAACAAACCATAGAAACAAAACTGAGAACTCTTTTATTTTGTCAAGTTTCAAAGAGCTACTACAAACCATGTTGGATTTAGAGTTCCAAATTCATCTATCTATATAGGAGAGAACAGAGGGAAACCTAAATATAAAAACTGCTAATGAAGACGAACGCTTCAACCTAGAAGAACAAAATTTGGTGAGCCAAGTGGGATTTGTGTACTGATCATTAGCACCAAGTATCATCAAGATTGGGTGAAAAAATATTTGCTGGTGTTTCGGAAACTCGTTATTTCCTAGAAGCTTGGCAACCCCTCTCAATGAAAGTGCTTTTCCACAGTCTGGGCCTAGGGCTACTTGAAGAGGAAACAAACCATAGAGACAAATCTGAGAACTCCTTTATTTTGTCAAGTTTCAAAGAGCTACTCCAAACCATGTTGGATTTAGAGTTCCAAATTCATCTATCTATATATGAGAGAACAGAGGGAAACCTAAATATAAAAACTGCTACTGTAGACGAACGCTTCAACCTAGAAGAACAAAATTTGCTAAGCCAAGTGGGATTTGTGTACTGATCATTACCACCAAGTATCATCAAGATTGGGTGAAAAAATATTTGATGATATTTCGGAAACTCGTTATTTCTTAGAAGCTTGGCAACCCCTCTCAATGAAAGTGCTTTTCCACAGTCTGTGCATAGGGCGACTTGAAGAGGAAACAAACAATAGAGACAAATATGATAACTCCTTTATTTTGTCAAGTTTCAAATAGCTACTACAAACCATGTTGGATTTTGAGTTCCAAATTCATCTATCTATATATGAGAGAACAGAGGGAAACCTAAATATAAAAACTGCTACTGAAGACGAACGCTTCAACCTAGAAGAACAAAATTTGGTGAGCCAAGTGGGATTTGTGTACTGATCATTACCACCAAGAATCATCAAATTTGGGTGAAAAAATATTTGCTGGTATTTCGGAAACTCGTTATTTCTTAGAAGCATGGCAACCCCTCTCAATGAAAGTGCTTTTCCACAGTCTGTGCCTAGGGCTACTTGAAGAGGAAACAAACCATAGAGACAAAACAGGGAATTTCTTTATTTTGTCAAGTTTCAAAGAGCTACTACAAACCATGTTGGATTTAGAGTTCCAAATTCATCTATCTATATATGAGAGAACAGAGGGAAACCTAAATATAAAAACTGCTACTGTAGACGAACGCTTCAACCTAGAAGAACAAATTTTGCTAAGCCAAGTGGGATTTGTGTACTGATCATTACCACCAAGTATCATCAAGATTGGGTGAAAAAATATTTGATGGTATTTCGGAAACTCGTTATTTTAGAAGCTTGGGCACCCCTCTCAATGAAAGTGCTTTTCCACAGTCTGTTCCTAGGGCTACTTGAAGAGAAAACAAACCATAGGGACAAATCTGAGAACTCCTTTATTTTGTCAAGTTTCAAATAGCTACTACAAACCATGTTGGATTTAGAGTTCCAAATTCATCTATCTATATAGGAGAGAACAGAGGGAAACCTAAATATAAAAACTGCTACTGAAGACGAATGCTTCATACTAGAAGAACAAAATTTGGTGAGCCATGTGGGATTTTTGTACTGATCATTACCACTAAGTATCATCAAGTTTAATTGAAAAAATATTTGCTGGTATTTCGGGAACTCGATATTTCTTAGAAGCTTGGCAACCCCTCTCAATGAAAGTGCTTTTCCACAGTGTGTGCCTAGGGCTACTTGAAGAGGAAACAAACCATAGAGACAAAACTGAGAACTCCTTTATTTTGTCAATTTTCAAAGAGCTACTACAAACCATGTTGGATTTAGAGTTCCAAATTCATCTATCTATATAGCAGAGAAGAGAGTGAAACCTAAACATAAAAACTGCTACTGAAAACGTACGCTTCAACCGAGAAGAACAAAACTTGGTGAGCCAAGTGGGATTTTTGTACTGATAATTACCACCAAGTATCATCAAGATTCTGTGAAAAAATATTTGCTGGTATTTCGGAAACTCGTTATTTCTTAGAAGCTTGGCAACCCATCTCAATGAAAGTGCTTTTCCACAGTCTGTGCCTAGGGCTACTTGAAGAGGAAACAAACCATAGACAAAAAACTGAGAACTCCTTTATTTTGTCAAGTTTCAAAGAGCTACTACAAACCATGTTGGATTTAGAGTTCCAAATTCATCTATCTATATAGGAGAGAACAGAGGGAAACCTAAATATAAAAACTGCTACTGTACACGAATTCTTCATCCTAGAAGAACAAAATTTGGTGAGCCAAGTGGGATTTGTGTGCTGATCATTACCACCAAGTACCATCAAGATTGGGTGAAAAAATATTTGCTGGTATTTCGGACACTCGTAATTTCTTAGAAGCTTGGCAACCCATCTCAATGAAAGTGTTTTTCCACAGTCTGTTCCTAGGGCTACTTGAAGAGGAAACAAACCAGAGAGACAAAACTGAGAACTCCTTGATTTTGTCAAGTTTCAAAGAGCTACTACAAACCATGTTGGATTTAGAGTTCCAAATTCATCTATTTTATAGGAGAGAACAGAGGGAAACCTAAATATAAAAACTGCTACTGTAGACGAACGTTTCAACCTAGAAGAAGAAAATTTGGTGAGCCAAGTGGGATTTGTGTACTGATCATTACCACCAAGTATCATCAAGATTGGGTTAAAAAATATTTGCTGGTATTTCGGAAATTTGTTATTTCTTATAAGCTTGGCAACCCATCTCAATGAAAGTGCTTTCCACCGTCTGTGACTAGGGCTACTTGAAGAGTAAACAAACCATAGAGACAAAACTAGAACTCCTTTATTTTGTCAAGTTTCAAAGAGCTACTACAAACCATGTTGATTTAGAGTTCCAAATTTATCGATCTATATAGGAGAGAACAGAGGGAAACCTAAATATAAAAACTGCTACTGTAGACGAACACTTCATCCTAGAAAAACAAAATTTGGTGAGCCAAGTGGGATTTGTGTACTGATCATTACCACCAAGTACCATCAAGTTTGGGTGAAAAAAATATTTGCTGGTATTTCGGACACTCGTAATTTCTTAGAAGCTTGGGAACCCCTCTCAATGAAAGTGCTCTTCCACAGTCTGTGCCTAGGGCTAATTGAAGAGGAAACAACCCATAGAGACAAAACTGAGAACTCCTTTATTTTGTCAAGTTTCAGAGAGCTACTACAAACCATGCTGGATTTAGAGTTCCAAATTCATCTATCTATATAGGAGAGAACAGAGGGACACCTAAATATAAAAAACTGCTACTGTTGACGAATGCTTCATCCTAGAAGAACAAAATTTGTTGAGCCCAGTGGGATTTTTGTACTGATCATTACCACCAAGTATCATCAAGTTTGGGTGAAAAAGTATTTGCTGGTATTTCGGAAACTCGATATTTCTTAGAAGCTTGGCAACCCATCTCAATGAAAGTGCTTTTCCACAGTCTGTTCCTAGGGCTACTTGAAGAGGAAACAAACCACAGAGACAAAACAGGGAAATTCTTTATTTTGTCAAGTTTCAAAGAGCTACTACAAACCATACTGGATTTAGTGTTCCAAATTCATCTATCTATATAGGAGAGAAGAGAGGGGAACGAATTATAAAAACTGCTACAGTAGACGAATCCTTCATCCTAGAAGAACAAAATTTGGTGAGGCAAGTGGGATTTGGGTACTGATCATTACCACCAAGTATCATCAAGATTGAGTGAAAAAATATTTGCTGGTATTTCGGAAACTCGTATTTTCTTTGAAGCTTGGCAAACCCTCTCAGTGAAAGTGCTTTTCCACAGTCTGTGCCTAGGGCTACTTGAAGAGGAAACACACCATAGAGACAAAACTGAGAACTCCTTTATTTTGTCAAGTTTCAAAGAGCTACTACAAACCATGTTGGATTTAGAGTTCCAAATTCATCTATCTATATAGGAGAGAACAGAGGGAAACCTAAATATAAAAACTGCTACTGTAGAAGAACGCTACAACCTAGAAGAACAAAATTTGGTGAGACAAGTGGGATTTGTGTACTGATCATTACCACCAAGTATCATCAAGTTTGGGTAAAAAAAAAATTGCTTGTATTTCGGAAACTCGTTATTTATTAGAAGCTTGGCAACCCATCTCAATGAAAGCGCTTTTCCACAGTCTGTGCCTAGGGCTAGTGAAGAGGAAACAAACCAGAGAGAAAAATCTGAGAACTCCTTTATTTTGTCAAGTTTCAAAGACCTGCTACAAACCATTTTGGATTTAGAGTTCCAAATTCATCTATCTATATAGGAGAGACAGAGAGAAACCTAAATATAAAAACTGCTAATGTAGACGAACGCTTCAACCTAGAAGAACAAAATTTGATGAGCCAAGTGGGATTTGTGTACTGATCATTACCACCAAGTATCATCAAGATTGGGTGAAAAAATATTTGCTGGTATTACGGAAACTCGTTATTTCTTAGAAGCTTGGAAACCCTCTCAATGAAAGTGCTTTTCCACAGTCTGTGCCTAGGGCTACTTGAAGAGGAAACAAACCATAGAAAGAAATCTGAGAACTCCTTTATTTTGTCAAGCTTCAAAGAGCTACTAAAAACCATGTTGGATTTAGAGTTCCAAATTGATCTATCTATATAGGAGAGAACAGAGGGAAACCTAAATATAAAAACTGCTACTGTACACAAACGCTTCAACCTAGAAGATCTAAATTTGGTGAGCTAAGTGGGATTTGTGTACTGATCATTAGCAACAAGTATCATCAAGATTGGGTAAAAAAATATTTGCTGATATTTCGGAAACTCGTTCTTTCTTAGAAGCTTGGCAACCCCTCTCAATGAAAGTGCTTTTCCACTGTCTGTGCCTACGGCTACTTGAAGAGGAAACAAACCATAGAGACAAAACTGAGAACTCCTTTATTTTGTCAATTTCAAAGAGCTAGTACAAACCATGTTGGATTTAGAGTTCCAGATTCTTCTATCTATATATAAGAAAACAGAGTGAAACCTAAATATAAAAACTGCTACTGTCGACGAACGCTTCAACCTAGAAGAACAAAATTTGGGGAGCCAAGTGGGATTTGTGTACTGAACATTACCACCAAGTATTATCAAGATTGGGTGAAAAAATATTTGCTGATATTTCAGAAACTCGTTATTTCTTAGAAGCTTGGCAACCATTCTCAATGAAATTGCTTTCCACAGTCTGTGCCTAGGGCTAATAGAAGAGGAAACAATCCATAGAGACAAAACTGAGAACTCCTTATTTTGTCAAATTTCAAAGAGCTACTACAAACCATGTTGAACTTAGAGTTCCAAATTCATCTATCTATATAGGAGAGAACAGAGGGAAACCTAAATATAAAAACTGCTACTGTAGACGAAAGCTTCAAACTAGAAGAACAAAATTTCGTGAGCCAAGTGGGATTTGTGTACTGATCATTACAACAAAGTATCATCAAATTTGGGTGAAAAAATATTTGCTGGTATTTCCTAAACTCGTTATTTCTTAGAAGCTTGGCAACCAATCTCAATGAAAGTGCTTTTCCACAGTCTGTGCCTAGGGCTACTTGAAGAGGAAACAAACCATAGAGACAAAACTGAGAACTCCTTTATTTTGTCAAGTTTCAAAGAGCTACTAAAAACCATGTTGGATTTAGAGTTCCAAATTCATCTATCTATATAGGAGAGAACAGAGGGAAACCTAAATATAAAAACTGCTAATGTAGACGAACGCTTCAACCTAGAAGAACAAAATTTGGTGAGCCAAGTGGGATTTGTGTACTGATCATTACCACCAAGTATCATTAAGATTGGGTGAAGAAATATTTGCTGGTATTCGGAAACTCGTTATTTCTTAGAAGCTTGGCAACTACTCTCAATGAAAGTGCTTTTCCACAGTCTGGGCCTAGGGCTACTTGAAGAGGAAACAAACCATAGAGACAAATCTGAGAACTCCTTTATTTTGTCAAGTTTCAAAGAGCTACTCCAAACCATGTTGGATTTAGAGTTCCAAATTCATCTATCTATATAGGAGAGAACAGAGGGGAACGAAATATAAAAACTGCTACTGTATCCGAATGCTTCATCGTAGAAGAACAAAATTTGGTGAGCCAAGTGGGATTTGGGTACTGATCATTACCACCAAGTATCATCAAGATTGGGTGAAAAAATATTTGCTGGTATTTCGGAAACTCGTATTTTCTTAGAAGCTTGGCAACCCCTCTCAATGAAAGTGCTTTTCCACAGTCTGTGCCTAAGGCTACTTGAAGAGGAAACAAACCATAGAG
This sequence comes from Callospermophilus lateralis, assembly GCF_048772815.1. Lineage (NCBI taxonomy): Eukaryota > Metazoa > Chordata > Mammalia > Rodentia > Sciuridae > Callospermophilus > Callospermophilus lateralis. The sequence goes on along the minus strand of NW_027514986.1, from coordinate 59,678 downwards.
AGAAAACTGAGAACTCCTTTATTTTGTCAAGTTTCAAAGAGCTACTACAAACCATGTTGTATTTAGAGTTCCAAATTCATCTATCTATATAGGAGAGAACAGATAGAAACCTAAATATAAAAACTGCTACTGTGGACGAACGCTTCAACCTAGAAGAACAAAATTTGGTGAGCCAAGTGGGATTTGTGTACTGATCATTACCACCAAGTATCAACAAGATTGTGTGAAAAAATATTTGCTGGTATTTCGGAAACTCGTTATTTCTTAGAAGCTTGGCAACCCATCTCAATGAAAGTGCTTTCCACAGTCGGTGCCTAGGTCTACTTTAAGAGGAAACAAACCATAGAGACAAAACTGAGAACTCCTTTATTTTGTCAAGGTTCAAAGGGCTACTACTAACCATGTTGGATTTAGAGTTCCAAATTCATCTATCTGTATAGGAGAGAACAGAGGGAAACCTAAATATAAAAACTGCTACTGTAGACGAAAGCTTCAAACTAGAAGAACAAAATTTGTGAGCCAAGTGGGATTTGTGTACTGATCATTACCACCAAGAATCATCAAATTTGGGTGAAAAAATATTTGCTGGTATTTCGGAAACTCGTTATTTCTTAGAAGCTTGGCAACCCCTCTCAATGAAAGTGCTTTTCCACCGTCTGTGCCTAGGGCTACTTGAAGAGGAAACAAACCATAGAGACAAAACAGGGAAGTTCTTTATTTTGTCAAGTTTCAATGAGCTACTACAAACCATGCTGGATTTAGAGTTCCAAATTCATCTATCTATATAGGAGAGAACAGAGTAGAACGAAATATAAAAACTGCTACTTTAGACGAATGCTTCATCCTAGAAGAACAAAATTTGGTGAGCCAAAGTGGGATTTGGGTACTGATCATTACCACCAAGTATCATCAAGATTGGGTGAAAAAATATTTGCTGGTATTTCGGAAACTCGTAATTTCTTAGAAGCTTGGCAAACCCTCTCAGTGAAAGTGATTTTCCACAGTCTGTGCCTAGGGCTACTTGAAGAGGAACCAAACCATAGAGACAAAACTGAGAACTCCTTTATTTTGTCAAGTTTCAAGGAGCTACTACAAAGCATGTTGGATTATAGTTCCAAATTCATCTATCTATAAAGGAGAGAACAAAGGGAAACCTAAATATAAAAACTGCTACTGTAGACTAACGCTTCAACCTAGAAGTACAAAATTTGGTAAGCCAGGTGGGATTTGTGTACTGATCATTACCACCAAGTATCATCAAGATTGGGGGAGAAAATATTTGCTGGTATTTCGGAAACTCGTTATTTCTTAGAAGCTTGGCAACCCCTCTCAATAAAAGTGCTTTTAGACAGTCTGTGCCTAGGGCTACTTGAAGAGGAAACAAACCATAGAGACAAAACTGAGAACTCCTTTATTTTGTCAATTTTCAAAGAGCTACTGCAATCCATGTTGGATTTAGAGTTCCAAATTCATCTATCTCTATAGGAAAGAACAGAGAGAAACCTAAATATAAAAACTGCTACTGTAGACGAACGCTTCAACCTAGAAGAACAAAATTTGGTGAGCCAAGTGGGTTTTGTGTACTTATCATTACCACCAAGTATCAACAAGATTGTGTGAAAAAATATTTGCTGGTATTTCGGAAACTCGTTATTTCTTAGAAGCTTGGCAACCCATCTCAATGAAAGTGATTTCCACAGTCTGTGCCTAGGTCTACTTGAAGAGGAAACAAACCATAGAGACAAACTGAGAACTCCTTTATTTTGTCAAGTTTCAAAGAGCTACTACAAACCATGTTGGATTTAGAGTTCCAAATTCATCTATCTATATAGGAGAGAACAGAGGGAAACCTAAATATAAAAACTGCTACTGTAGACGAAAGCTTCAAAGTAGCAGAACAAAACTTCGTGAGCCAAGCGGGATTTGTGTACTGATCATTACCACCAAGAATCATCAAATTTGGGTGAAAAAATATTTCCTGGTATTTCGGAAACTCGTTATTTCTTAGAAGCTTGGCAACCCCTCTCAATGAAAGTGCTTTTCCACAGTCTGTGACTAGGGCTACTTGAAGAGGAAACAAACCATAGAGACAAAACTGAGAACTCCTTTATTTTGTTAAGTTTCAAAGAGCTACTATTAACCATGTTGGATTTAGAGTTCCAAATTCATCTATCTATATATGAGAGAACAGAGAAAAACCTAAATATAAAAACTGCTGCTGTAGACGAACGCTTCAACCTAGAAGAACAAAATTAGGTGAGCCAAGTGGGATTTGTGTACTGATCATTACCACCAAGTATCATCAAAATTGGGTGAATAAATATTTGCTGGTATTTTGGAAACTCGTTATTTCTTAGAAACTTGGCAACCCATCTCAATGAAAGTGCTTTTCCACAGTGTGTGCCTAGGGCTACTTGAAGAGGAAACAAACCATAGTGACAAAACTGAGAGCTCCTTTATTTTGTCAACTCTCAAAGAGCTACTACAAACCATGTTGGATTTAGAGTTCCAAATTCATCTATCTATATATGAGATAACAGAGGGAAATCTAAATATAAAAACTGCTACTGTAGACGAACGCTTCAACCTAGAAGAACAAAATTTTGTGAGCCAAGTGGGATTTGTGTACTGATCATTACCACCAAGTATCATCAAGATTGGGTGAAAAAATATTTGCTGGTATTTCGGAAACTCGTTTTTTCTTAGAAGATTGGCAACCCCTCTCAATGAAAGTGCTTTTCCACAGTCTGTGCCTAGGGCTACTTGAAGAGGAAACAAACCATAGAGACAAAACTGAGAACTCCGTTATTTTTTCAAGTTTCAAAGAGCTACTAGAAACCATGTAGGATTTAGAGTTCCAAATTCATCTATCTATATAGGAGAGAACAAAGAAAAACCTAATTATAAAAACTGCTACTGTAGACGAACGCTTCAACCTAGAAGAACAAAATTTGGTGAGCCAAGTGGGATTTGTGTACTGATCATAACCACCAAGTATCATCAAGATTGGGTGAAAAAATATTTGCTGGTATTTCAGAAACTCGTTATTTCTTAGAAGATTGGCAAACCATCTCAATGAAAGTGCTTTTCCACTGTCTGTGCCTAGGGCTACTTGAAGAGGAAACAAACCATAGAGACAAAATAGAGAACTCCTTTATTTTGTCAAGTTTCAAAGAGCTACTACAAACCATGTTGGATTTATAGTTCCAAATTCATCTATCTATATAGGAGAGAACAGAGAAAAACCTAATTGTAAAAACTGCTACTGTAGACGAACGCTTCATCCTAGAAGAACAAGATTTGGTGAGCCAAGTGGGATTTGTGTACTGATCATTACCACCAAGTATCATCAAGATTGGGTAAAAAAATATTTGCTGGTATTTTGGAAACTCGTTATTTCTTAGAAGCTTGGCAACCCATCTCAATGAAAGTGCTTTTCCACAGTCTGTGCCTAGGGCTACTTGAAGAGGAAACAAACCATAGAGACAAAACAGAGAACTCATTTATTTTGTTAAGTTTCAAAGAGCTACTATAAACCATGTTGGATTTAGAGTTCCAAATTCCTCTATCTATATATGAGAGAACAGAGAAAAACCTAAATATAAAAACTGCTACTGTAGACGAACGTTTCAACCTAGAAGAACAAAATTTTGTGAGCCAAGTGGGATTTGTGTACTGATCATTACCACCAAGTATCATCAAGATTGGGTGAAAAATATTTGCTGGTATTTCAGAAAGTCGTTTTTTCTTAGAAGATTGGCAACCCCTCTCAATGAAAGTGCTTTTCCACAGTCTGTGCCTAGGGCTACTTGAAGAGGAAACAAACCATAGAGACAAAACTGAGAACTCCGTTATTTTTTCAAGTTTCAAAGAGCTACTAGAAACCATGTAGGATTTAGAGTTCCAAATTCATCTATCTATATAGGAGAGAACAAAGAAAAACCTAATTATAAAAACTGCTACTGTAGACGAACGCGTCAACCTAGAAGAACAAAATGTGGTGAGCCAAGTGGATTTGTGTACTGATCACTACCACCAAGTATCATAAGATTGGGTGAAAAAATATTTGCTGGTATTTCGGAAACTTGTTATTTCTTAGAAGCTTGGCAACCCCTCTCAATGAAAGTGCTTTTCCACAGTCTGTGCCTTGGGCTATGTGAAGAGGATACAAACCATAGAGACAAATCTGAGAACTCCTTTATTTTGTCAAGTTTCAAAGAGCTACTACAAACCATGTTGGATTTAGAGTTCCAAATTCATCTACCTATATAGGAGAGAACAGAGGGGAACGAATTATGAAAACTGCTACTGTAGACGAATGCTTCATCCTAGAAGAACAAAATTTGGTGAGGCATGTGGGATTTGGGTACTGATCATTACCACCAAGTATCATCAAGATTGGGTGAAAAAAATATTTACTGGTATTTCGGAAACTCGTATTTTCTTAGAAGCTTGGCAAACCCTCTCAGTGAAAGTGCTTTTCCACAGTCTGTGCCTAGGGCTACTTGAAGAGGAAACACACCATAGAGACAAAACTGAGAACTCCTTTATTTTGTCAAGTTTCAAAGAGCTACTACAAACCATGTTGGATTTAGAGTTCCAAATTCATCTATCTATATAGGAGAGAAAAGAGGGAAACCTAAATATAAAAACTGCTACTGTAGAAGAACGCTTCAACCTAGAAGAACAAAATTTGGTGAGACAAGTGGGATTTGTGTACTGATCATTACCACCAAGTATCATCAAGTTTGGGTAAAAAAAAATTGCTTGTATTTCGGAAACTCGTTATTTCTTAGAAGCTTGGCAACCCATCTCAATGAAAGTGCATTTCCACAGTCTGTGCCTAGGGCTAGTGAAGAGGAAACAAACCAGAGAGAAAAATCTGAGAACTCCTTTATTTTGTCAAGTTTCAAAGACTGCTACAAACCATGTTGGATTTAGAGTTCCAAATTCATCTATCTATATAGGAGAGAACAGAGAGAAACCTAAATATAAAAACTGCTACTGTAGACGAACGCTTCAACATAGAAGAACAAAATTTGGTTAGCCAAGTGGGATTTGTGTACTGATCATTACCACCAAGTATCATCAAGATTGGGTGAAAAAATATTTGCTGGTATTTCGGAAACTCGTTATTTTTTAGAAGCTTGGCAACCCCTCTCAATGAAAGTGCTTTTCCACTGTCTGTGCCTACGGCTACTTGAAGAGGAAACAAACCATAGAGACAAAACTGAGAACTCCTTTATTTTGTCAATTTCAAAGACCTACTACAAACCATGTTGGATTTAGAGTTCCAGAGTCTTCTATCTATATATGAGAAAACAGAGTGAAACCTAAATATAAAAAGTGCTACTGTCGACCAACGCTTCAACCTAGAAGAACAAAATTTGGTGAGCCAAGTGGGATTTGTGTACTGAACATTACCACCAAGTATTATCAAGATTGGGTGAAAAAATATTTGCTGGTATTTCGGAAACTCGTTATTTCTTAGAAGATTGGCAACCATTCTCAATGAAATTGCTTTCCACAGTCTGTGCCTAGGGCTAATAGAAGAGGAAACAATCCATAGAGACAAAACTGAGAACTCCTTTATTTTCTCAAGATTCAAAGAGCTACTACAAACCATGTTGAACTTAGAGTTCCAAATTCATCTATCTATATAGGAGAGAACAGAGGAAAACCTAAGTATAAAAACTGCTACTGTAGACGAAAGCTTCAAACTAGAAGAACAAAATTTGGTGAGCCAAGTGGGATTTGTGTACTGATCATTACAACAAAGTATCAACAAATTTGGGTGAAAAAATATTTGCTGGTATTTCCTAAACTCGTTATTTCTTAGAAGCTTGGCAATCCATCTCAATGAAAGTGCTTTCCACAGTCTGTGCCTAGGGCTACTTGAAGAGGAAACAAACCATAGAAACAAAACTGAGAACTATTTTATTTTGTCAAGTTTCAAAGAGCTACTACAAACCATGTTGGATTTAGAGTTCCAAATTCATCTATCTATATAGGAGAGAACAGAGGGAAACCTAAATATAAAAACTGCTACTGTAGACGAACGCTACAACCTAGAAGAACAAAATTTGGTGAGCCAAGTGGGATTTGTGTACTGATCATTAGCACCAAGTATCATCAAGATTGGGTGAAAAAATATTTGCTGGTGTTTCGGAAACTCGTTATTTCCTAGAAGCTTGGCAACCCCTCTCAATGAAAGTGCTTTTCCACAGTCTGGGCCTAGGGCTACTTGAAGAGGAAACAAACCATAGAGACAAATCTGAGAACTCCTTTATTTTGTCAAGTTTCAAAGAGCTACTCCAAACCATGTTGGATTTAGAGTTCCAAATTCATCTATCTATATATGAGAGAACAGAGGGAAACCTAAATATAAAAACTGCTACTGTAGACGAACGCTTCAACCTAGAAGAACAAAATTTGCTAAGCCAAGTGGGATTTGTGTACTGATCATTACCACCAAGTATCATCAAGATTGGGTGAAAAAATATTTGATGATATTTCGGAAACTCGTTATTTCTTAGAAGCTTGGCAACCCCTCTCAATGAAAGTGTTTTTCCACAGTCTGTGCATAGGGCTACTTGAAGAGGAAACAAACAATAGAGACAAATCTGATAACTCCTTTATTTTGTCAAGTTTCAAATAGCTACTACAAACCATGTTGGATTTTGAGTTCCAAATTCATCTATCTATATATGAGAGAACAGAGGGAAACCTAAATATAAAAACTGCTACTGAAGACGAACGCTTCAACCTAGAAGAACAAAATTTGGTGAGCCAAGTGGGATTTGTGTACTGATCATTACCACCAAGAATCATCAAATTTGGGTGAAAAAATATTTGCTGGTATTTCGGAAACTCGTTATTTCTTAGAAGCATGGCAACCCCTCTCAATGAAAGTGCTTTTCCACAGTCTGTGCCTAGGGCTACTTGAAGAGGAAACAAACCATAGAGACAAAACTGAGAACTCCTTTATTTTGTCAATTTTCAAAGAGCTACTACAAACCATGTTGGATTTAGAGTTCCAAATTCATCTATCTATATATGAGAGAACAGAGGGAAACCTAAATATAAAAACTGCTACTGTAGACGAACGCTTCAACCTAGAAGAACAAATTTTGCTAAGCCAAGTGGGATTTGTGTACTGATCATTACCACCAAGTATCATCAAGATTGGGTGAAAAAATATTTGATGGTATTTCGGAAACTCGTTATTTTAGAAGCTTGGGCACCCCTCTCAATGAAAGTGCTTTTCCACAGTCTGTTCCTAGGGCTACTTGAAGAGAAAACAAACCATAGGGACAAATCTGAGAACTCCTTTATTTTGTCAAGTTTCAAATAGCTACTACAAACCATGTTGGATTTAGAGTTCCAAATTCATCTATCTATATAGGAGAGAACAGAGGGAAACCTAAATATAAAAACTGCTACTGAAGACGAATGCTTCATACTAGAAGAACAAAATTTGGTGAGCCATGTGGGATTTTTGTACTGATCATTACCACTAAGTATCATCAAGTTTAATTGAAAAAATATTTGCTGGTATTTCGGGAACTCGATATTTCTTAGAAGCTTGGCAACCCCTCTCAATGAAAGTGCTTTTCCACAGTCTGTGCCTAGGGCTACTTGAAGAGGAAACAAACCATAGAGACAAAACTGAGAACTCCGTTATTTTTTCAAGTTTCAAAGAGCTACTAGAAACCATGTAGGATTTAGAGTTCCAAATTCATCTATCTATATAGGAGAGAACAAAGAAAAACCTAATTATAAAAACTGCTACTGTAGACGAACGCGTCAACCTAGAAGAACAAAATGTGGTGAGCCAAGTGGGATTTGTGTACTGATCACTACCACCAAGTATCATAAGATTGGGTGAAAAAATATTTGCTGGTATTTCGGAAACTTGTTATTTCTTAGAAGCTTGGCAACCCCTCTCAATGAAAGTGCTTTTCCACAGTCTGTGCCTTGGGCTATGTGAAGAGGATAGAAACCATAGAGACAAATCTGAGAACTCCTTTATTTTGTCAAGTTTCAAAGAGCTACTACAAACCATGTTGGATTTAGAGTTCCAAATTCATCTATCTATATAGGAGAGAACAGAGGGAAACCTAAATATAAAAACTGCGACTGTAGACGAAAGCTTCAACCTAGAAGAACAAAATTTGGTGAGCCAAGTGGGATTTGTGTACTGATCATTACCACCAAGTATTATCAAGATTGGGTGAAAAAATATTTGCTGGTATTTCGGAAACTCGTTATTTCGTAGAAGCTTGGCAACCCCTCTCAATGAAAGTGCTTTCCACAGTCTGTGCCTAGGTCTACTTTAAGAGGAAACAAACCATAGAGACAAAACTGAGAACTCCTTCATTTTGTCAAGTTTCAAAGAGGTACTACAAACCATGTTGGACTTAGAGTTCCAAATTCATCTATCTATATAGTAGAGAACAGAGGGAAACCTAAATATAAAAACTGCTACTGTAGACGAACGCTTCAACCTAGAAGAACAAAATTTGGTGAGCCAAGTGGGATTTGTGTACTGATCATTACCACCAAGTATGATCAAGATTGGGTGAAAAAATATTTGATGGTATTTCGGAAACTCGTTATTTCTTAGAAGCTTGGAAACCCCTCTCAATGAAAATGCTTTTCCACAGTCTGTGCCTAGGGCTATGTGAAGAGGTAACAAACCATAGAGACAAATCTGAGAACTCCTTTATTTTGTCAAGTTTCAAAGAGCTACTACAAACCATGTTGGATTTAGAGTTCCAAATTCATCTATCTATATAGGAGAGAACAGAGGGAAACCTAAATATAAAAACTGCTAGTGTAGACGAACGCTTCAACTTAGAAGAACAAAATTTGGTAAGCCAAGTGGGAATTGTGTACTGATCATTACCACCAAGTATCATCAAATTTGGGTGAAAAAATATTTGCTGGTATTTCGGAAACTCGTTATTTCTTAGAAGCTTGGCAACCCCTCTCAATGAAAGTGCTTTTCCACAGTCTGTGCCTAGGGCTACTTGAAGAGGAAACAAACCATAGAGACAAAACTGAGAACTCCTTTATTTTGTCAAGTTTCAAAGAGCTACTACAAACCATGTTGGATTTAGAGTTCCAAATTCATCTATCTATATAGGAGAGAACAGAGGGGAACGAAATATAAAAACTGCTACTGTAGACGAATGCTTCATCCTAGAAGAACAATATTTGGTGAGCCAAGTGGGATTTGGGTACTGATCATTACCACCAAGTATCATCAAGATTGGGTGAAAAAATATTTGCTGGTATTTCGGAAACTCGTAATTTCTTAGAAGCTTGGCAAAACCTCTCAGTGAAAGTGATTTTCCACAGTCAGTTCCTTGGGCTACTTGAAGAGGAACCAAACCATAGAGACAAAACTGAGAACTCCGTTATTTTGTCAAGTTTCAAGGAGCTACTACAAAGCATGTTGGATTTAGAGTTCCAAATTCATCTATCTATATAGGAGAGAACAGAGGGAAACCTAAATATAAAAACTGCTACTGTAGACGAACGCTTCAACCTAGAAGAACAAAATTTGGTAAGCCACGTGGGATTTGTGTACTGATCATTACCACCAAGTATCATCAAGATTGGGTGAAAAAATATTTGCTGGTATTTCGGAAACTCGTTATTTCTTAGAAGCTTGGCAACCTCGCTCAATGAAAGTGCTTTTCCACAGTCTGTGCCTAGGGCTACTTGAAGAGGAAACAAACCATAGAGACTAATCTGAGAACTCCTTTATTTTGTCAAGTTTCAAAGAGCTACTACAAACCATGTTGGATTTAGAGTTCCAAATTCTTCTATCTATATAGGAGAGAACAGAGAGAAACCTAAATATAAAAACTGCTACTGTAGACGAAAGCTTCAACCTAGAAGAACAAAATTTGGTGAGCCAAGTGGGATTTGTGTACTGATCATTACCAAAAAGAATCATTAAATTTGGGTGAAAAAATATTTGCTGGTATTTCGGAAACTCGTTATTTCTTAGAAGCTTGGCAACCCCGCTCAATGAAAGTGCTTTTCCACAGTCTGTGCCTAGGGCTACTTGAAGAGGAAACCAACCATAGAGACAAAATTGAGAACTAATTTATTTTGTCAAGTTTCAAAGAGGTACTACAATCCATGTTGGATTTAGAGTTCCAAATTCATCTATCTATATAGGAGAGAACAGAGGGAAACCTAAATATAAAAACTGCTACTGTACACGAATGCTTCATCCTAGATGAACAAAATTTGGTGAGCCAAGCGGGATTTGTGTGCTGATCATTACCACCAAGTATCATCAAGTTTGGGTGAAAAAATATTTGCTGGTATTTCGGAAACTCGATATTTCTTAGAAGCTTGGCAACCCATCTCAATGAAAGTGCATTTCCACAGTCTGTTCCTAGGGGTACTTGAAGAGGAAACAAACCAGAGAGACCAAACTGAGAACTCCTTTATTTTGTCAAGTTTCAAAGAGCTACTACAAACCATGTTGGATTTAGAGTTCCAAATTCATCTATCTGTATAGGAGAGAACAGAGGGAAACCTAAATATAAAAAATGCTACTGTAGACGAACGCTTCAACCTAGAAGAACAAAATGTGGTGAGCCAAGTGGGATTTGTGTACTGATCACTACCACCAAGTATCATCAAGATTGGGTAAAAAAATATTTGCTGGTATTTCGGAAACTCGTTATTTGTTAGAAGCTTGGCAACCAATCTCAATGAAAGTGCTTTCCACAGTCTGTGCCTAGGGCTACATTAACAGGAAACAAACCATAAAGACAAAACTGAGAACTCCTTTATTTTGTCAAGTTTCAAAGAGGTACTACAAACCATGTTGGATTTAGAGTTCCAAATTCATCTATCTATATAGTAGAGAACAGAGGGAAAGCTAAATATAAAAACTGCTACTGTAGACGAACGCTTCAACCTAGAATAACAAAATTTTGTGAGCCAAGTGGGATTTGTGTACTGATCATTACCACCAAGTATCATCAAGATTGGGTGAAAAAATATTTGATGGTATTTCGGAAACTCGTTATTTCTTAGAAGCTTGGCAACCCCTCTCAATGAAAATGCTTTTCCACAGTCTGTGCCTAGGGCTATGTGAAGAGGAAACAAACCATAGAGACAAATCTGAGAACTCCTTTATTTTGTCAAGTTTCAAAGCGCTACTACAAAGCATGTTGGATTTAGAGTTCCAAATTCATCTATCTATATAGGAGAGAACAGAGGGAAACCTAAATATAAAAACTGCTACTGTAGAGGAACGCTTCAACTTAGAAAACAAAATTTGGTAAGCCAAGTGGGAATTGTGTACTGATCATTACCACCAAGTATCATCAAATTTGGGTGAAAAAATATTTGCTGGTATTTCGGAAACTCGTTATTTCTTAGAAGCTTGGCAACCCCTCTCAATGAAAGTGCTTATCCACAGTGTGTGCCTAGAGCTACTTGAAGATTAAACAAACCATAGAGACAAAACAGGGAATTTCTTAATTTTGTCAAGTTTCAAAGAGCTACTACAAACCATGCTGGATTTAGAGTTCCAAATTCATCTATCTATATAGGAGAGAACAGAGGGGAACGAAATATAAAAACTGCTACTGTAGACGAATGCTTGATCCTAGAAGAACAAAATTTGGTGAGCCAAGTGGGATTTGGGTACTGATCATTACCACCAAGTATCATCAAGATTGGGTGAAAAAATATTTGCTGGTATTTCGGAAACTCGTAATTTCTTAGAAGCTTGGCAAAACCTCTCAGTGAAAGTGCTTTTCCACAGTCAGTGCCTAGGGCTACTTGAAGAGGAACCAAACCATAGAGACAAAACTGAGAACTCATTTATTTTGTCAAGTTTCAAGGAGCTACTACAAAGCATGTTGTATTTAGAGTTCCAAATTCATCTATCTATATAGGAGAGAACAGAGGGAAACCTAAATATAAAAACTGCTACTGTAGACGAACGCTTCAACCTAGAAGAACAAAATATGGTAAGCCACGTGGGATTTGTGTACTGATCATTACCACCAAGTATCATCAAGATTGGGTGAAAAAATATTTGCTGGTATTTCGGAAACTCGTTATTTCTTAGAAGCTTGGCAACCCCTCTCAATGAAATTGCTTTTCCACAGTCTGTTCCTAGTTCTACTTGAAGAGGAAACAAAGCATAGAGACTAATCTGAGAACTCCTTTATTTTGTCAAGTTTCAAAGAGCTACTACAAACCATGTTGGATTTAGATTCCAAATTCATCAATCTATATAGGAGAGAACAGAGAGAAACCTAAATATAAAAACTGATACTGTAGACGAACGCTTCAACATAGAAGAACAAAATTTGGTGAGCCAAGTGGGATTTGTGTACTGATCATTACCACCAAGTATCAACTAGATTGTGTGAAAAAATATTTGCTGGTATTTCGGAAACTCGTTATTTCTTAGAAGCTTGGCAACCCATCTCAAGGAAAGTGCTTTCCACAGTCTGTGCCTAGGGCTACTTTAAGAGGAAACAAACCATTGAGACAAAACTGAGAACTCCTTTATTTTGTCAAGTTTCAAAGAGCTACTACAAACCATGTTGGATTTAGAGTTCCAAATTCATCTATCTATATAGGAGAGAACAGAGGGAAACCTAAATATAAAAACTGCTACTGTAGACGAACGCTTCAACCTAGAAGAACAAAATTTGGTGAGCCAAGTGGGATTTGTGTACTGATCATTACCAAAAAGAATCATCAAATTTGGGTGAAAAAATATTTGCTGGTATTTCGGAAACTCGTTATTTCTTAGAAGCTTGGCAACCCCGCTCAATGAAAGTCCTTTTCCACAGTCTGTGCCTAGGGCTACTTGAAGAGGAAACAAACGATAGAGACAAAATTGAGAACTCCTTTATTTTTTCCAGTTTCAAAGAGGTACTACAATCCATGTTGGATTTAGAGTTCCAAATTCATCTATCTATATAGGAGAGAACAGAGGGAAACCTAAATATAAAAACTGCTACTGTACACGAATGCTTCATCGTAGATGAACAAAATTTTGTGAGCCAAGCGGGATTTGTGTGCTGATCATTACCACCAAGTATCATCAAGTTTGGGTGAAAAAATATTTGCTGGTATTTCGGAAACTCGATATTTCTTAGAAGCTTGGCAACCCATCTCAATGAAAGTGCATTTCCACAGTCTGTTCCTAGGGGTACTTGAAGAGGAAACAAAGCAGAGAGACCAAACTGAGAACTCCTTTATTTTGTCAAGTTTCAAAGAGCTACTACAAACCATGTTGGATTTAGAGTTCCAAATTCATCTATCTGTATAGGAGAGAACAGAGGGAAACCTAAATATAAAAAATGCTACTGTAGACGAACGCTTCAACCTAGAAGAACAAAATGTGGTGAGCCGAGTGGGATTTGTGTACTGATCACTACCACCAAGTATCATCAAGATTGGGTGAAAAAATATTTGCTGGTATTTCGGAAACTCGTTATTTGTTAGAAGCTTGGCAACCAATCTCAATGAAAGTGCTTTCCACAGTCTGTGCCTAGGGCTACATTAACAGGAAACAAACCATAGAGACAAAACTGAGACCTCCTTTATTTTGTCAAGTTTCAAAGAGGTACTACAAACCATGTTGGATTTAGAGTTCCAAATTCATCTATCTATATAGTAGAGAACAGAGGGAAACCTAAATATAAAAACTGCTACTGTAGACGAACGCTTCAACCTAGAAGAACGAAATTTGGTGAGCCAAGTGGGATTTGTGTACTGATCATTACCACCAAGTATCATCAAGATTGGGTGAAAAAATATTTGATGGTATTTCGGAAACTCGTTATTTCTTAGAAGCTTGGCAACCCCTCTCAATGAAAATGCTTTTCCACAGTCTGTGCCTAGGGCTATGTGAAGAGGAAACAAACCATAGAGACAAATCTGAGAACTCCTTTATTTTGTCAAGTTTCAAAGAGCTACTACAAACCATGTTGGATTTAGAGTTATAAATTCATCTATCTATATAGGAGAGAACAGAGGGAAACCTAAATATAAAAACTGCTACTGTAGACGAACGCTTCAACTTAGAAAACAAAATTTGGTAAGCCAAGTGGGAATTGTGTACTGATCATTACCACCAAGTATCATCAAATTTGGGTGAAAAAATATTTGCTGGTATTTCGGAAACTCGTTATTTCTTAGAAGCTTGGCAACCCCTCTCAATGAAAGTGCTTATCCACAGTCTGTGCCTAGGGCTACTTGAAGAGGAAACAAACCATAGAGACAAAACAGGGAATATCTTTATTTTGTCAAGTTTCAAAGAGCTACTACAAACCATGCTGGATTTAGAGTTCCAAATTCATCTATCTATATAGGAGAGAACAGAGGGGAACGAAATATAAAAACTGCTACTGTAGATGAATGCTTGATCCTAGAAGAACAAAATTTGGTGAGCCAAGTGGGATTTGTGTACTGATCATTGCCACCAAGTATCAACTAGATTGTGTGAAAAAATATTTGCTGGTATTTCGGAAACTCGTTATTTCTTAGAAGCTTGGCAACCCATCTCAATGAAAGTGCTTTCAACAGTCTGTGCCTAGGGCTACTTTAAGAGGAAACAAACCATTGAGACAAAACTGAGCACTCCTTTATTTTGTCAAGTTTCAAAGAGCTACTACAAACCATGGTGGATTTAGAGTTCCAAATTCATCTATCTATATAGGAGAGAACAGAGGGAAACCTAAATATAAAAACTGCTACTGTAGACGAACGTTTCAACCTAGAAGAACAAAATTTGGTGAGCCAAGTGGGATTTGTGTACTGATCATTACCAAAAAGAATCATCAAATTTGGGTGAAAAAATATTTGCTGGTATTTCGGAAACTCGTTATTTCTTAGAAGCTTGGCAACCCCGCTCAATGAAAGTGCTTTTCCACAGTCTGTGCCTAGGGCTACTTGAAGAGGAAACAAACCATAGAGACAAAATTGAGAACTACTTTATTTTGTCAAGTTTCAAAGAGGTACTACAATCCATGTTGGATTTAGAGTTCCAAATTCATCTATCTATATAGGAGAGATCCGAGGGAAACTTAAATATAAAAATTGCTACTGTACACGAATGCTTCATCCTAGATGAACAAAATTTGGTGAGCCAAGCGGGATTTGTGTGCTGATCATTACCACCAAGTATCATCAAGTTTGGGTGAAAAAATATTTGCTGGTATTTCGGAAACTCGATATTTCTTAGAAGCTTGGCAACCCATCTCAATGAAAGTGCATTTCCACAGTCTGTTCCTAGGGGTACTTGAAGAGGAAACAAACCATAGAGACAAAAATGAGAACACCTTTACTTTGTCAAGTTTCAAAGAGCTACTACAAACCATGTTGGATTAAGAGTTCCAAATTCATCTCTGTATATAGGAGAGAACAGAGGGAAACCTAAATATAAAAACTGCTACTGTAGACGAAAGCTTCAACCTAGAAGAACAAAATTTGGTGAGCCAAGTGGAATTTGTGTACTGATCATTACCACCAAAGTATTATCAAGATTGGGTGAAAAAATATTTGCTGGTATTTCGGAAACTCGTTATTTCGTAGAAGCTTGGCAACCCTTCTCAATGAAAGTGCTTTCCACAGTCTGTGCCTAGGGCTTTGAAGAGGAAACAAACCATAGAGACAAAACTGAGAACTCCTTTATTTTGTCAAGTTTCAAAGATTACTAACAAACCATGTTGGATTTAGAGTTCCAAATTCATCTATCTATATATCAGAGAATCGAAGGAAACCTAAATATAAAAACTGCTACTGTAGACGAACGCTTCAACCTAGAAGAACAAAATTTGGTGAGCCAAGTGGAATTTGTGTACTGATCATTACCACCAAGTATCATCAAGATTGGGTGAAAAAATATTTGCTGGTATTTCGGAAACTCGTTATTTCTTAGAAGCTTGGCAACCCCTCTCAATGAAAATGATTTTCCACAGTCTGTGGCTATTGCTATGTGAAGAGGAAACAAACCATAGAGACAAATCTGAGAACTCCATTATTTTGTCAAGTTTCAAAGAGCTACTACAATCCATGTGGATTTAGAGTTCCAAATTCATCTATTTTATATAGGAGAGAACAGAGGAAACCTAAATATAAAAACTCCTACTGTAGACGAACGCTTCAACTTAGAAGAACAAAATTTGGTAAGTCAAGTGGGATTTGTGTACTGATCAATACCACCAAGTATCATCAAGATTGGGTGAAAAAATATTTGCTGGTATTTCGGAAACTCGTTATTTCTTAGAAGCTTGGCAACCCCTCTCAATGAAAGTGCTTTCCACAGTCTACGCCTAGGGATACTTGAAGAGGAAACAAGCCATAGAAACAAATCTGAGTACTCCTTTATTTTGTCAAGTTTCAAAGAGCTACTACAATCCATGTTGGATTTAGAGTTCCAAATTCATCTATTTATATAGGAGAGATCCGAGGGAAACTTAAATATAAAAATTGCTACTGTAGACGAACGCTTCAACCTAGAAGAACAAAATTTGGTAAGCCAAGTGGGAATTTGTGTACTGATGATTACCACCAAGTATCATCAAGATTGGGTGAAAAAATATTGGCTGGTATTTCGGAAACTCGTGATTTCTTAGAAGCTTGGCAACCCCTCTCAATGAAAATGATTTTCCAACAGTCTGTGGCTAGGGCTATGTGAAGAGGAAACAAACCATAGAGACAAATCTGAGAACTCCATTATTTTGTCAAGTTTCAAAGAGCTACTACAAACCATGTTGGATTTAGAGTTCAAATTCATCTATCTATATAGGAGAGAACAGAGGGAAACCTAAATATAAAAACTGCTACTGTAGACGAACGCTTCAACTTAGAAGAACAAAATTTGGTGAGCCAAGTGGATTTGTGTACTGATCATTAGCACCAAGTATCATCAAGATTGGGTGAAAAAATATTTGCTGGTATTTCGGAAAACTCGTAATTTCGTAGAAGCTTGACAACCCCTCTCAATGAAAGTGCTTTCCACAGTCTGTGCCTAGGGCTACTTGAAGAGGAAACAAACCATAGGGACAAAACTAAGAACTCCTTTATTTTGTCAAGTTTTCAAAGATGTACTACAAACCATGTTGGATTTAGAGTTCCAAATTCATCTATCTATATAGGAGAGAACAGAGGGAAACCTAAATATAAAAACTGCTACTGTAGCGAAAGCTTCTACCTAGAAGAACAAAATTTGGTGAGCCAACTGGGATATGTGTACTGATCATTACCACCAAGTATTATCAAGATTGGGTGAAAAAATATTTGCTGGTATTTCGCAAACTCGTTATTTCGTAGAAGCTTGGCAACCCCTCTCAATGAAAGTGCTTTCCACAGTCTGTGCCTAGGGCTACTTGAAGAGGAAACAAACCATAGGGACAAAACTAAGAACTCCTTTATTTTGTCAAGTTTCAAAGATGTACTACAAACCATGTTGGATTTAGAGTTCCAAATTCATCTATCTATATATCAGAGAATCGAGGGAAACCTAAATATAAAAACTGCTACTGTAGACGAACGCTTCAATCTAGAAGAACAAAATTTGGTGAGCCAGTGGAATTTGTGTACTGATCATTACCACCAAGTATCATCAAGATTGGGTGAAAAAATATTTGCTGGTATTTCGGAAACTCGTTATTTCTTAGAAGCTAGGCAACCCCTCTCAATGAAAATGATTTTCCATAGTCTGTGGCTAGGGCTATGTGAAGAGGAAACAAACCATAGAGACAAATCTGAGAACTCCATTATTTTGTCAAGTTTCAAAGAGCTACTACAAACCATGTTGGATTTAGAGTTCCAAATTCATCTATCTATATAGGAGAGAACAGAGGGAAACCTAATATAAAAACTCCTACTGTAGACGAACGCTTCAACTTAGAAGAACAAAATTTGGTAAGCCAAGTGGGAATTTGTGTACTGATCATTACCACCAAGTATCATCAAGATTGGGTGAAAAAATATTTGCTGGTATTTCGGAAACTCGTTATTTCTTAGAAGCTTGGCAACCCATCTCAATGAAAGTGATTTCCACAGTCTGTGCCTATGTCTACTTTAAAGAGGAAACAAACCATAGAGACAAAACTGAGAACTCCTTATTTTGCCAAGTTTCAAAGAGCTACTACAAACCATGTTGGATTTAGAGTTCCAAATTCATCTATCTATGTGGGAGAGAACAGAGGGAAACCTAAATATAAAAACTTCTACTGTAGACGAACGCTTCAAACTAGAAGAACAAAATTTCGTGAGCCAAGTGGGAATTGTGTACTGATCATTAACACCAAGAATCATCAAATTTGGGTGAAAAAATATTTGCTGTTATTTCGAAACTCGTTATTTCTTAGAAGCTTGGCAACCCCTCTCAATGAAAGTGCTTTTCCACAGTCTGTGCCTAGGGCTACTTGAAGAAGAAACAAACCATAGAGACAAAACTGATAACTCCTTTATTTTGTCAAGTTTCAAAGAGCTACTACAAACCATGTTTGGATTTAGAGTTCCAAATTCATCTTTCTATATAGGAGAGAACAGAGGGAAACCTAAATATAAAAACTGCTACTGTAGACGAACGCTTCAACCTAGAAGAACAAAATTTGGTGAGCCAAGTGGGATTTGTGTACTGATCATTAGCTCCAAGTATCATCAAGATTGGGTGAAAAATATTTGCTGGTATTTCGGAAACTCGTAATTTCTTAGAAGCTTGGCAACCCCTCTCAATGAAAGTGCTTTTCCACAGTCTGTGCCTAGGGCTACTTTAAGAGGAAACAAACCATAGAGACAAAACTGAGAACTCCTTTATTTTTTCAAGTTTCAAAGAGCTACTACAAACCATGTTGGATTTAGAGTTCCAAATTCATCTATCTATATAGGAGAGAACAGAGGGAAACCTAAATATAAAAACTGCTACTGTAGACGAACGCTTCAACCTAGAAGAACAAAATTTCGTGACCCAAGTGGGATTTGTGTACTGATCATTACCAAAAAGAATCATCAAATTTGGGTGAAAAAATATTTGCTGATATTTCGGTAACTCGTTATTTCTTAGAAGCTTGGCAACCCCTCTCAATGAAAGTGCTTTTCCACAGTCTGTGCCTCGGCTATGAAGAGGAAACAAACCATAGAGACAAAATTGAGAACTCCTTTATTTTGTCAAGTTTCAAAGAGCTACTACAATCCATGATGGATTTAGAGTTCCAAATTCATCTATCTATATAGGAGACAACAGAGGGAAACCTAAATATAAAAACTGCTATGGTAGGCGAACGCTTCAAAATAGAAGAACAAAATTTGGTGAGCAAAGTGGAATTTGTGTACTGATCATTACCACCAAGTATCAACTAGATTGGGTGAAAAAATATTTGCTGGTATTTCGGAAACTCGTTATTTCTTAGAAGCTTGGCAACCCATCTCAATGCAAGTGCTTTCCACAGTCTGTGCCTAGGGCTACTTTAAGAGGAAACAAACCATAGAGACAAAACTGAGAACTCCTTTATTTTGTCAAGTTTCAAAGAGCTACTACATACCATGTTGGATTTCGAGTTCCAAATTCATGTATCTATATAGGAGAGAACAGAGGGAAACCTAAATATAAAAACTGCTACTGTAGACGAAAGCTTCAAACTAGAAGTACAAAATTTCGTGAGCCAAGTGGGATTTGTGTACTGATCGTTACCACCAAGAATCATCAAATTTGGGTGAAAAAAATATTTGCTTGTATTTCGGAAACTCGTTATTTCTTAGAAGCTTGGCAACCCCTCTCAATGAAAGTGCTTTTCCACAGTCTGTGCCTAGGGCTACTTGAAGAGGAAACAAACCATAGAGACAAAACTGGGAACTCCTTTATTTTGTCAAGTTTCAAAGAGCTACTACAAACCATGTTGGATTTAGAGTTCCAAATTCATCTATCTATATAGGAGAGAACAGATGAACCTAAATATAAAAACTGCTACTATAGACGAACGCTTCAACCTAGAAGAACAAAATTTGGTGAGCCAAGTGGGATTTGTGTACTGATCATTACCACCAAGTATCACCAAGATTGGGTGAAAAGATATTTGATGGTATTTTGGAAACTCGTAATTTCTTAGAAGCTTGGCAACCCCTCTCAATGAAAGTGCTTTTCCACAGTCTGTGCCTAGGGCTACTTGAAGAGGAAACAAACCATAGAGACAAAACAGAGAACTCCTTTATTTTGTCAAGTTTCAAGGAGCTACTACAAAGCATGTTGGATTTAGAGTTCCAAATTCATCTTTCTATATAGGAGAGAACAGAGGGAAACCTAAATATAAAAACTGCTACTGTAGACGAACGCTTCAACCTAGAAGAACAAAATTTGGTGAGCCAAGTGGGATTTGTGTACTGATCATTAGCTCCAAGTATCATCAAGATTGGGTGAAAAAATATTTGCTGGTATTTCGGAAACTCGTAATTTCTTAGAAGCTTGGCAACCCCTCTCAATGAAAGTGCTTTTCCACAGTCTGTGCCTAGGGCTACTTTAAGAGGAAACAAACCATAGAGACAAAACTGAGAACTCCTTTATTTTTTCAAGTTTCAAAGAGCTACTACAAACCATGTTGGATTTAGAGTTCCAAATTCATCTATCTATATAGGAGAGAACAGAGGGAAACCTAAATATAAAAACTGCTACTGTAGACGAACGCTTCAACCTAGAAGAACAAAATTTCGTGAGCCAAGTGGGATTTGTGTACTGATCATTACCAAAAAGAATCATCAAATTTGGGTGAAAAAATATTTGCTGATATTTCGGTAACTCGTTATTTCTTAGAAGCTTGGCAACCCCTCTCAATGAAAGTGCTTTTCCACAGTCTGTGCCTCGGGCTACTTGAAGAGGAAACAAACCATAGAGACAAAATTGAGAACTCCTTTATTTTGTCAAGTTTCAAAGAGCTACTACAATCCATGATGGATTTAGAGTTCCAAATTCATCTATCTATATAGGAGACAACAGAGGGAAACCTAAATATAAAAACTGCTATGGTAGGCGAACGCTTCAAAATAGAAGAACAAAATTTGGTGAGCAAAGTGGAATTTGTGTACTGATCATTACCACCACGTATCTACTAGATTGGGTGAAAAAATATTTGCTGGTATTTCGGAAACTCGTTATTTCTTAGAAGCTTGGCAACCCATCTCAATGCAAGTGCTTTCCACAGTCTGTGCCTAGGGCTACTTTAAGAGGAAACAAACCATAGAGACAAAACTGAGAACTCCTTTATTTTGTCAAGTTTCAAAGAGCTACTACATACCATGTTGGATTTCGAGTTCCAAATTCATGTATCTATATAGGAGAGAACAGAGGGAAACCTAAATATAAAAACTGCTACTGTAGACGAAAGCTTCAAACTAGAAGTACAAAATTTCGTGAGCCAAGTGGGATTTGTGTACTGATCGTTACCACCAAGAATCATCAAATTTGGGTGAAAAAAATATTTGCTTGTATTTCGGAAACTCGTTATTTCTTAGAAGCTTGGCAACCCCTCTCAATGAAAGTGCTTTTCCACAGTCTGTGCCTAGGGCTACTTGAAGAGGAAACAAACCATAGAGACAAAACTGGGAACTCCTTTATTTTGTCAAGTTTCAAAGAGCTACTACAAACCATGTTGGATTTAGAGTTCCAAATTCATCTATCTATATAGGAGAGAACAGATGAACCTAAATATAAAAACTGCTACTATAGACGAACGCTTCAACCTAGAAGAACAAAATTTGGTGAGCCAAGTGGGATTTGTGTACTGATCATTACCACCAAGTATCACCAAGATTGGGTGAAAAGATATTTGATGGTATTTTGGAAACTCGTAATTTCTTAGAAGCTTGGCAACCCCTCTCAATGAAAGTGCTTTTCCACAGTCTGTGCCTAGGGCTACTTGAAGAGGAAACAAACCATAGAGACAAAACAGAGAACTCCTTTATTTTGTCAAGTTTCAAGGAGCTACTACAAAGCATGTTGGATTTAGAGTTCCAAATTCATCTATCAATATAGGAGAGAACAGAGGGAAACCTAAATATTAAAACTGCTACTGTAGACGAACGCTTCACCTTGAAGAACAAAATTTGGTAAGCCAAGTGGGATTTCTGTACTGATCATTACCACCAAGTATCATCAAGATTGGGTGAAAAAATATTTGCTGGTATTTCGGAAACTCGTTATTTCTTATAAGCTTGGCAACCCCTCTCAATGAAAGTGCTTTTCCACAGTCTGTGCCTAGGGCTTTTGAAGAGGAAACAAACCATAGAGACAAATCTGAGAACTCCTTTATTTTGTCAAGTTTCAAAGAGCTACTACAAACCATGTTGGATTTAGAGTTCCAAATTCATCTATCTATATAGGAGAGAACAGAGAGAAACCTAAATATAAAAACTGCTACTGTAGACGAACGCTTCAACCTAGAAGACCAAAATTTGGTGAGCCAAGTGGGATTTGTGTACTGATCATTACCACCAAGTATCAACAAGATTGTGTGAAAAAATATTTGCTGGTATTTCGGAAACTCGTTATTTCTTAGAAGCTTGGCAACCCATCTCAATGAAAGTGCTTTCCACAGTCTGTTCCTAGGGCTACTTGAAGAGGAAACAAACCATAGAGACAAAACTGAGAACTCCTTTATTTTGTCAAGTTTCAAAGAGCTACTACAAACCATGTTGGATTTAGAGTTCCAAATTCATCTATCTATATACGAGAAAACAGAGTGAAACCTAAATATAAAAACTGCTACTGTAGACGAAAGTTTCAAACTAGAAGAACAGAATTTCGTGAGCCAAGTGGGATTTGTGTAGTGATCATTACCACCAAGAATCATCAAATTTGGGTGAAAAAATATTTGCTGGTATTTCGGAAACTCGTTATTTCTTAGAAGCTTGGCAACCCCTCTCAATGAAAGTGCTTTTCCACAGTCTGTGCCTAGGGCTACTTGAAGAGGAAACAAACCATAGAGACAAAACTGGGAACTCCTTTATTTTGTCAAGTTTCAAAGAGCTACTACAAACCATGTTGGATTTAGAGTTCCAAATTCATCTATCTATATAGGAGAGAACAGATGAACCTAAATATAAAAACTGCTACTATAGACGAACGCTTCAACCTAGAAGAACAAAATTTGGTGAGCCAAGTGGGATTTGTGTACTGATCATTACCACCAAGTATCACCAAGATTGGGTGAAAAGATATTTGATGGTATTTTGGAAACTCGTAATTTCTTAGAAGCTTGGCAACCCCTCTCAATGAAAGTGCTTTTCCACAGTCTGTGCCTAGGGCTACTTGAAGAGGAAACAAACCATAGAGACAAAACAGAGAACTCCTTTATTTTGTCAAGTTTCAAGGAGCTACTACAAAGCATGTTGGATTTAGAGTTCCAAATTCATCTTTCTATATAGGAGAGAACAGAGGGAAACCTAAATATAAAAACTGCTACTGTAGACGAACGCTTCAACCTAGAAGAACAAAATTTGGTGAGCCAAGTGGGATTTGTGTACTGATCATTAGCTCCAAGTATCATCAAGATTGGGTGAAAAAATATTTGCTGGTATTTCGGAAACTCGTAATTTCTTAGAAGCTTGGCAACCCCTCTCAATGAAAGTGCTTTTCCACAGTCTGTGCCTAGGGCTACTTTAAGAGGAAACAAACCATAGAGACAAAACTGAGAACTCCTTTATTTTTTCAAGTTTCAAAGAGCTACTACAAACCATGTTGGATTTAGAGTTCCAAATTCATCTATCTATATAGGAGAGAACAGAGGGAAACCTAAATATAAAAACTGCTACTGTAGACGAACGCTTCAACCTAGAAGAACAAAATTTCGTGAGCCAAGTGGGATTTGTGTACTGATCATTACCAAAAAGAATCATCAAATTTGGGTGAAAAAATATTTGCTGATATTTCGGTAACTCGTTATTTCTTAGAAGCTTGGCAACCCCTCTCAATGAAAGTGCTTTTCCACAGTCTGTGCCTCGGGCTACTTGAAGAGGAAACAAACCATAGAGACAAAATTGAGAACTCCTTTATTTTGTCAAGTTTCAAAGAGCTACTACAATCCATGATGGATTTAGAGTTCCAAATTCATCTATCTATATAGGAGACAACAGAGGGAAACCTAAATATAAAAACTGCTATGGTAGGCGAACGCTTCAAAATAGAAGAACAAAATTTGGTGAGCAAAGTGGAATTTGTGTACTGATCATTACCACCACGTATCAACTAGATTGGGTGAAAAAATATTTGCTGGTATTTCGGAAACTCGTTATTTCTTAGAAGCTTGGCAACCCATCTCAATGCAAGTGCTTTCCACAGTCTGTGCCTAGGGCTACTTTAAGAGGAAACAAACCATAGAGACAAAACTGAGAACTCCTTTATTTTGTCAAGTTTCAAAGAGATACTACATACCATGTTGGATTTCGAGTTCCAAATTCATGTATCTATATAGGAGAGAACAGAGGGAAACCTAAATATAAAAACTGCTACTGTAGACGAAAGCTTCAAACTAGAAGTACAAAATTTCGTGAGCCAAGTGGGATTTGTGTACTGATCGTTACCACCAAGAATCATCAAATTTGGGTGAAAAAAATATTTGCTTGTATTTCGGAAACTCGTTATTTCTTAGAAGCTTGGCAACCCCTCTCAATGAAAGTGCTTTTCCACAGTCTGTGCCTAGGGCTACTTGAAGAGGAAACAAACCATAGAGACAAAACTGGGAACTCCTTTATTTTGTCAAGTTTCAAAGAGCTACTACAAACCATGTTGGATTTAGAGTTCCAAATTCATCTATCTATATAGGAGAGAACAGATGAACCTAAATATAAAAACTGCTACTATAGACGAACGCTTCAACCTAGAAGAACAAAATTTGGTGAGCCAAGTGGGATTTGTGTACTGATCATTACCACCAAGTATCACCAAGATTGGGTGAAAAGATATTTGATGGTATTTTGGAAACTCGTAATTTCTTAGAAGCTTGGCAACCCCTCTCAATGAAAGTGCTTTTCCACAGTCTGTGCCTAGGGCTACTTGAAGAGGAAACAAACCATAGAGACAAAACAGAGAACTCCTTTATTTTGTCAAGTTTCAAGGAGCTACTACAAAGCATGTTGGATTTAGAGTTCCAAATTCATCTATCAATATAGGAGAGAACAGAGGGAAACCTAAATATAAAAACTGCTACTGTAGACGAACGCTTCACCTTGAAGAACAAAATTTGGTAAGCCAAGTGGGATTTGTGTACTGATCATTACCACCAAGTATCATCAAGATTGGGTGAAAAAATATTTGCTGGTATTTCGGAAACTCGTTATTTCTTATAAGCTTGGCAACCCCTCTCAATGAAAGTGCTTTTCCACAGTCTGTGCCTAGGGCTTTTGAAGAGGAAACAAACCATAGAGACAAATCTGAGAACTCCTTTATTTTGTCAAGTTTCAAAGAGCTACTACAAACCATGTTGGATTTAGAGTTCCAAATTCATCTATCTATATAGGAGAGAACAGAGAGAAACCTAAATATAAAAACTGCTACTGTAGACGAACGCTTCAACCTAGAAGACCAAAATTTGGTGAGCCAAGTGGGATTTGTGTACTGATCATTACCACCAAGTATCAACAAGATTGTGTGAAAAAATATTTGCTGGTATTTCGGAAACTCGTTATTTCTTAGAAGCTTGGCAACCCATCTCAATGAAAGTGCTTTCCACAGTCTGTTCCTAGGGCTACTTTAAGAGGAAACAAACCATAGAGACAAAACTGAGAACTCCTTTATTTTGTCAAGTTTCAAAGAGCTACTACAAACCATGTTGGATTTAGAGTTCCAAATTCATCTATCTATATACGAGAAAACAGAGTGAAACCTAAATATAAAAACTGCTACTGTAGACGAAAGTTTCAAACTAGAAGAACAGAATTTCGTGAGCCAAGTGGGATTTGTGTAGTGATCATTACCACCAAGAATCATCAAATTTGGGTGAAAAAATATTTGCTGGTATTTCGGAAACTCGTTATTTCTTAGAAGCTTGGCAACCCCTCTCAATGAAAGTGCTTTTCCACAGTCTGTGCCTAGGGCTACTTGAAGAGGAAACAAACCATAGAGACAAAACTGAGAACTCCTTTATTTTTCAAGTTTCAAAGAGCTACTAGAAACCATGTTGGATTTAGAGTTCCAAATTCATCTATCTATATAGGAGAGAACAGAGAGAAACCTAAATATAGAAACTGCTACTGTAGACGAATGTTTCAACCTAGAAGACCAAAATTTGGTGAGCCAAGTGGGATTTGTGTACTGATCATTACCACCAAGTATCAACAAGATTTTGTGAAAAAATATTTGCTGGTATTTCGGAAACTCGTTATTTCTTAGAAGCTTGGCAACCCATCTCAATGAAAGTGCTTTCCACAGTCTGTTCCTAGGGCTACTTTAAGAGGAAACAAACCATAGAGACAAAACTGAAACTCCTTTATTTTGTCAAGTTTCAAAGAGCTACTACAAACCATGTTGGATTTAGAGTTCCAAATTCATCTATCTATATACGAGAAAACAGAGTGAAACCTAAATATAAAAACTGCTACTGTAAACGAAAGTTTCAAACTAGAAGAACAGAATTTCGTGAGCCAAGTGGGATTTGTGTAGTGATCATTACCACCAAGAATCATCAAATTTGGGTGAAAAAATATTTGCTGGTATTTCGGAAACTCGTTATTTCTTAGAAGCTTGGCAACCCCTCTCAATGAAAGTGCTTTTCCACAGTCTGTGCCTAGGGCTACTTGAACAGGAAACAAACCATAGAGACAAAACTGAGAACTCCTTTATTTTTCAAGTTTCAAAGAGCTACTAGAAACCATGTTGGATTTAGAGTTCCAAATTCATCTATCTATATAGGAGAGAACAGAGAGAAACCTAAATATAAAAACTGCTACTGTAGACGAACGCTTCAACCTAGAAGAACAAAATTTGGTAAGCCAAGTGGGATTTGTGTACTGATGATTACCACCAAGTATCATCAAGATTGGGTGAAAAAATATTGGCTGGTATTTCGGAAACTCGTTATTTCTTAGAAGCTTGGCAACCCCCCTCAATGAAAATGATTTTCCACAGTCTGTGGCTAGGGCTATGTGAAGAGGAAACAAACCATAGAGACAAATCTGAGAACTCCATTATTTTGTCAAGTTTCAAAGAGCTACTACAAACCATGTTGGATTTAGAGTTCCAAATTCATCTATCTATATAGGAGAGAACAGAGGGAAACCTAAATATAAAAACTGCTACTGTAGACGAACGCTTCAACTTAGAAGAACAAAATTTGGTGAGCCAAGTGGGATTTGTGTACTGATCATTAGCACCAAGTATCATCAAGATTGGGTGAAAAAATATTTGCTGGTATTTCGGAAACTCGTAATTTCGTAGAAGCTTGGCAACCCCTCTCAATGAAAGTGCTTTCCACAGTCTGTGCCTAGGGCTACTTGAAGAGGAAACAAACCATAGGGACAAAACTAAGAACTCCTTTATTTTTTCAAGTTTCAAAGATGTACTACAAACCATGTTGGATTTAGAGTTCCAAATTCATCTATCTATATAGGAGAGAACAGAGGGAAACCTAAATATAAAAACTGCTACTGTAGCGAAAGCTTCAACCTAGAAGAACAAAATTTGGTGAGCCAACTGGGATTTGTGTACTGATCATTACCACCAAGTATTATCAAGATTGGGTGAAAAAATATTTGCTGGTATTTCGCAAACTCGTTATTTCGTAGAAGCTTGGCAACCCCTCTCAATGAAAGTGCTTTCCACAGTCTGTGCCTAGGGCTACTTGAAGAGGAAACAAACCATAGGGACAAAACTAAGAACTCCTTTATTTTGTCAAGTTTCAAAGATGTACTACAAACCATGTTGGATTTAGAGTTCCAAATTCATCTATCTATATATCAGAGAATCGAGGGAAACCTAAATATAAAAACTGCTACTGTAGACGAACGCTTCAATCTAGAAGAACAAAATTTGGTGAGCCAGTGGAATTTGTGTACTGATCATTACCACCAAGTATCATCAAGATTGGGTGAAAAAATATTTGCTGGTATTTCGGAAACTCGTTATTTCTTAGAAGCTTGGCAACCCCTCTCAATGAAAATGATTTTCCATAGTCTGTGGCTAGGGCTATGTGAAGAGGAAACAAACCATAGAGACAAATCTGAGAACTCCATTATTTTGTCAAGTTTCAAAGAGCTACTACAAACCATGTTGGATTTAGAGTTCCAAATTCATCTATCTATATAGGAGAGAACAGAGGGAAACCTAAATATAAAAACTCCTACTGTAGACGAACGCTTCAACTTAGAAGAACAAAATTTGGTAAGCCAAGTGGGATTTGTGTAGTGATCATTACCACCAAGTATCATCAAGATTGGGTGAAAAAATATTTGCTGGTATTTCGGAAACTCGTTATTTCTTAGAAGCTTGGCAACCCATCTCAATGAAAGTGATTTCCACAGTCTGTGCCTATGTCTACTTTAAGAGGAAACAAACCATAGAGACAAAACTGAGAACTCCTTTATTTTGCCAAGTTTCAAAGAGCTACTACAAACCATGTTGGATTTAGAGTTCCAAATTCATCTATCTAAATGGGAGAGAACAGAGGGAAACCTAAATACAAAAACTTCTACTGTAGACGAACGCTTCAAACTAGAAGAACAAAATTTCGTGAGCCAAGTGGGATTTGTGTACTGATCATTACCACCAAGAATCATCAAATTTGGGTGAAAAAATATTTGCTGTTATTTCGAAACTCGTTATTTCTTAGAAGCTTGGCAACCCCTCTCAATGAAAGTGCTTTTCTACAGTCTGTGCCTAGGGCTACTTGAAGAAGAAACAAACCATAGAGACAAAACTGATAACTCCTTTATTTTGTCAAGTTTCAAAGAGCTACTACAAACCATGTTGGATTTAGAGTTCCAAATTCATCTTTCTATATAGGAGAGAACAGAGGGAAACCTAAATATAAAAACTGCTACTGTAGACGAACGCTTCAACCTAGAAGAACAAAATTTGGTGAGCCAAGTGGGATTTGTGTACTGATCTTTAGCTAAAAGTATCATCAAGATTGGGTGAAAAAATATTTGCTGGTATTTCGGAAACTCGTAATTTCTTAGAAGCTTGGCAACCCCTCTCAATGAAAGTGCTTTTCCACAGTCTGTGCCTAGGGCTACTTTAAGAGGAAACAAACCATAGAGACAAAACTGAGAACTCCTTTATTTTTTCAAGTTTCAAAGAGCTACTACAAACCATGTTGGATTTAGAGTTCCAAATTCATCTATCTATATAGGAGAGAACAGAGGGAAACCTAAATATAAAAACTGCTACTGTAGACGAACGCTTCAACCTAGAAAAACAAAATTTCGTGAGCCAAGTGGGATTTGTGTACTGATCATTACCAAAAAGAATCATCAAATTTGGGTGAAAAAATATTTGCTGATATTTCGGTAACTCGTTATTTCTTAGAAGCTTGGCAACCCCTCTCAATGAAAGTGCTTTTCCACAGTCTGTGCCTCGGGCTACTTGAAGAGGAAACAAACCATAGAGACAAAATTGAGAACTCCTTTATTTTGTCAAGTTTCAAAGAGCTACTACAATCCATGTTGGATTTAGAGTTCCAAATTCATCTATCTATATAGGAGACAACAGAGGGAAACCTAAATATAAAAACTGCTACGGTAGGCGAACGCTTCAAAATAGAAGAACAAAATTTGGTGAGCAAAGTGGGATTTGTGTACTGATCATTACCACCAAGTATCAACTAGATTGGGTGAAAAAATATTTGCTGGTATTTCGGAAACTCGTTATTTCTTAGAAGCTTGGCAACCCATCTCAATGCAAGTGCTTTCCACAGTCTGTGCCTAGGGCTACTTTAAGAGGAAACAAACCATAGAGACAAAACTGAGAACTCCTTTATTTTGTCAAGTTTCAAAGAGCTACTACATACCATGTTGGATTTCGAGTTCCAAATTCATGTATCTATATAGGAGAGAACAG
Organism: Callospermophilus lateralis; assembly: GCF_048772815.1. Classification (NCBI taxonomy): domain Eukaryota; kingdom Metazoa; phylum Chordata; class Mammalia; order Rodentia; family Sciuridae; genus Callospermophilus; species Callospermophilus lateralis. Next base: position 29,626 of record NW_027514986.1, on the reverse strand, counting down.
AGGGAAACCTAAATATAAAAACTGCTACTGTAGACGAAAGCTTCAAACTAGAAGTACAAAATTTCGTGAGCCAAGTGGTATTTGTGTACTGATCGTTACCACCAAGAATCATCAAATTTGGGTGAAAAAAATATTTGCTGGTATTTCGGAAACTCGTTATTTCTTAGAAGCTTGGCAACCCCTCTCAATGAAAGTGCTTTTCCACAGTCTGTGCCTAGGGCTACTTGAAGAGGAAACAAACCATAGAGACAAAACTGGGAACTCCTTTATTTTGTCAAGTTTCAAAGAGCTACTACAAACCATGTTGGATTTAGAGTTCCAAATTCATCTATGAGAACAGATGAACCTAAATATAAAAACTGCTACTATAGACGAACGCTTCAACCTAGAAGAAAAAAATTTGGTGAGCCAAGTGGGATTTGTGTACTGATCATTACCACCAAGTATCACCAAGATTGGGTGAAAAGATATTTGATGGTATTTTGGAAACTCGTAATTTCTTAGAAGCTTGGCAACCCCTCTCAATGAAAGTGCTTTTCCACAGTCTGTGCCTAGGGCTACTTGAAGAGGAAACAAACCATAGAGACAAAACAGAGAACTCCTTTATTTTGTCAAGTTTCAAGGAGCTACTACAAAGCATGTTGGATTTAGAGTTCCAAATTCATCTATCAATATAGGAGAGAACAGAGGGAAACCTAAATATAAAAACTGCTACTGTAGACGAACGCTTCACCTTGAAGAACAAAATTTGGTAAGCCAAGTGGGATTTGTGTACTGATCATTACCACCAAGTATCATCAAGATTGGGTGAAAAAATATTTGCTGGTATTTCGGAAACTCGTTATTTCTTATAAGCTTGGCAACCCCTCTCAATGAAAGTGCTTTTCCACAGTCTGTGCCTAGGGCTTTTGAAGAGGAAACAAACCATAGAGACAAATCTGAGAACTCCTTTATTTTGTCAAGTTTCAAAGAGCTACTACAAACCATGTTGGATTTAGAGTTCCAAATTCATCTATCTATATAGGAGAGAACAGAGAGAAACCTAAATATAAAAACTGCTACTGTAGACGAACGCTTCAACCTAGAAGACCAAAATTTGGTGAGCCAAGTGGGATTTGTGTACTGATCATTACCACCAAGTATCAACAAGATTGTGTGAAAAAATATTTGCTGGTATTTCGGAAACTCGTTATTTCTTAGAAGCTTGGCAACCCATCTCAATGAAAGTGCTTTCCACAGTCTGTTCCTAGGGCTACTTGAAGAGGAAACAAACCATAGAGACAAAACTGAGAACTCCTTTATTTTGTCAAGTTTCAAAGAGCTACTACAAACCATGTTGGATTTAGAGTTCCAAATTCATCTATCTATATACGAGAAAACAGAGTGAAACCTAAATATAAAAACTGCTACTGTAGACGAAAGTTTCAAACTAGAAGAACAGAATTTCGTGAGCCAAGTGGGATTTGTGTAGTGATCATTACCACCAAGAATCATCAAATTTGGGTGAAAAAATATTTGCTGGTATTTCGGAAACTCGTTATTTCTTAGAAGCTTGGCAACCCCTCTCAATGAAAGTGCTTTTCCACAGTCTGTGCCTAGGGCTACTTGAAGAGGAAACAAACCATAGAGACAAAACTGGGAACTCCTTTATTTTGTGAAGTTTCAAAGAGCTACTACAAACCATGTTGGATTTAGAGTTCCAAATTCATCTATCTATATAGGAGAGAACAGATGAACCTAAATATAAAAACTGCTACTATAGACGAACGCTTCAACCTAGAAGAACAAAATTTGGTGAGCCAAGTGGGATTTGTGTACTGATCATTACCACCAAGTATCACCAAGATTGGGTGAAAAGATATTTGATGGTATTTTGGAAACTCGTAATTTCTTAGAAGCTTGGCAACCCCTCTCAATGAAAGTGCTTTTCCACACTCTGTGCCTAGGGCTACTTGAAGAGGAAACAAACCATAGAGACAAAACAGAGAACTCCTTTATTTTGTCAAGTTTCAAGGAGCTACTACAAAGCATGTTGGATTTAGAGTTCCAAATTCATCTATCAATATAGGAGAGAACAGAGGGAAACCTAAATATAAAAACTGCTACTGTAGACGAACGCTTCAACCTAGAAGACCAAAAATTTGGTGAGCCAAGTGGGATTTGTGTACTGATCATTACCACCAAATATCAACAAGATTGTGTGAAAAAATATTTGCTGGTATTTCGGAAACTCGTTATTTCTTAGAAGCTTGGCAACCCATCTCAATGAAAGTGCTTTCCACAGTCTGTTCCTAGGGCTACTTTAAGAGGAAACAAACCATAGAGACAAAACTGAGAACTCCTTTATTTTGTCAAGTTTCAAAGAGCTACTACAAACCATGTTGGATTTAGAGTTCCAAATTCATCTATCTATATACGAGAAAACAGAGTGAAACCTAAATATAAAAACTGCTACTGTAGACGAAAGTTTCAAACTAGAAGAACAGAATTTCGTGAGCCAAGTGGGATTTGTGTAGTGATCATTACCACCAAGAATCATCAAATTTGGGTGAAAAAATATTTGCTGGTATTTCGGAAACTCGTTATTTCTTAGAAGCTTGGCAACCCCTCTCAATGAAAGTGCTTTTCCACAGTCTGTGCCTAGGGCTACTTGAAGAGGAAAACAAACCATAGAGACAAAACTGAGAAACTCCTTTATTTTTCAAGTTTCAAAGAGCTACTAGAAACCATGTTGGATTTAGAGTTCCAAATTCATCTATCTATATAGGAGAGAACAGAGAGAAACCTAAATATAAAAACTGCTACTGTAGACTAACGCTTCAACCTAGAAGAACAAAATTTGGTGAGCCAAGTGGGATTTGTTTACTGATCATTACCACCAAGTATCATCAAGATTGGGTGAAAAAATATTTGCTGGTATTTCGGAACTCGTTATTTCTTAGAAGTTTGGCATCCATCTCAATGAAAGTGCTTTCCACAGTCTGTGCCTAGGGCTACTTTAAGAGGAAACAAACCATAGAGACAAAACTGAGAACTCCTTTATTTTGTCAAGTTTCAAACAGCTACTACAAACCATGTTGGATTTAGAGTTCCAAATTCATCTATCTATATAGGAGAGAACAGAGGGAAACCTAAAAATAAAAACTGCTACTGTAGACGAACGCTTCAACCTAGAAGAACAAAATTTGGTGAGCCATGTGGGATTTGTGTACTGATCATTACCACCAAGTATCATCAAGATTGGGTGAGAAAATATTTGCTGGTATTTCAGAAACTCGGAATTTCTTAGAAGCTTGGCAACCCCTCTCAATCAAAGTGGTTTTCCACAGTGTGTGCCTAGAGCTACTTGAAGAGGAAACAAACCATAGAGACAAAACTGAGAACTCCTTTTTTTGTCAAGTTTCAAGGAGCTACTACAAAGCATGTTGGATTTAGAGTTCCAAATTCATCTATCAATATAGGAGAGAAAGAGGGAAACTTAATATAAAAACTGATACTGTAGACGAACGCTTCAACCTAGAAGAACAAAATTTCGTGAGCCAAGTGGGATTTGTGTACTGATCATTACCAAAAAGAATCATCAAATTTGGGTGAAAAAATATTTGCTGATATTTCGGTAACTCGTTATTTCTTAGAAGCTTGGCAACCCCTCTCAATGAAAGTGCTTTTCCACAGTCTGTGCCTCGGGCTACTTGAAGAGGAAACAAACCATAGAGACAAAATTGAGAACTCCTTTATTTTGTCAAGTTTCAAAGAGCTACTACAATCCATGTTGGATTTAGAGTTCCAAATTCATCTATCTATATAGGAGACAACAGAGGGAAACCTAAATATAAAAACTGCTACGGTAGACGAACGCTTCAAAATAGAAGAACAAAATTTGGTGAGCAAAGTGGGATTTGTGTACTGATCATTACCACCAAGTATCAACTAGATTGGGTGAAAAAATATTTGCTGGTATTTCGGAAACTCGTTATTTCTTAGAAGCTTGGCAACCCATCTCAATGCAAGTGCTTTCCACAGTCTGTGCCTAGGGCTACTTTAAGAGGAAACAAACCATAGAGACAAAACTGAGAACTCCTTTATTTTGTCAAGTTTCAAAGAGCTACTACATACCATGTTGGATTTCGAGTTCCAAATTCATGTATCTATATAGGAGAGAACAGAGGGAAACCTAAATATAAAAACTGCTACTGTAGACGAAAGACTCAAAACTGGAAGTACAAAATTTCGTGAGCCAAGTGGGATTTGTGTACTGATCGTTACCACCAAGAATCATCAAATTTGGGTGAAAAAAATATTTGCTGGTATTTCGGAAACTCGTTATTTCTTAGAAGCTTGGCAACCCCTCTCAATGAAAGTGCTTTTCCACAGTCTGTGCCTAGGGCTACTTGAAGAGGAAACAAACCATAGAGACAAAACTGGGAACTCCTTTATTTTGTCAAGTTTCAAAGAGCTACTACAAACCATGTTGGATTTAGAGTTCCAAATTCATCTATCTATATAGGAGAGAACAGATGAACCTAAATATAAAAATTGCTACTATAGACGAACGCTTCAACCTAGAAGAACAAAATTTGGTGAGCCAAGTGGGATTTGTGTACTGATCATTACCACCAAGTATCACCAAGATTGGGTGAAAAGATATTTGATGGTATTTTGGAAACTCGTAATTTCTTAGAAGCTTGGCAACCCCTCTCAATGAAAGTGCTTTTCCACAGTCTGTGCCTAGGGCTACTTGAAGAGGAAACAAACCATAGAGACAAAACAGAGAACTCCTTTATTTTGTCAAGTTTCAAGGAGCTACTACAAAGCATGTTGGATTAGAGTTCCAAATTCATCTATCAATATAGGAGAGAACAGAGGGAAACCTAAATATAAAAACTGCCTACTGTAGACGAACGCTTCACCTTGAAGAACAAAATTTGGTAAGCCAAGTGGGATTTGTGTACTGATCATTACCACCAAGTATCATCAAGATTGGGTGAAAAAATATTTGCTGGTATTTCGGAAACTCGTTATTTCTTATAAGCTTGGCAACCTCTCTCAATGAAAGTGCTTTTCCACAGTCTGTGCCTAGGGCTACTTGAAGAGGAAACAAACCATAGAGACAAATCTGAGAACTCCTTTATTTTGTCAAGTTTCAAAGAGCTACTACAAACCATGTTGGATTTAGAGTTCCAAATTCATCTATCTATATAGGAGAGAACAGAGAGAAACCTAAATATAAAAACTGCTACTGTAGACGAACGCTTCAACCTAGAAGACCAAAATTTGGTGAGCCAAGTGGGATTTGTGTACTGATCATTACCACCAAGTATCAACAAGATTGTGTGATAAAATATTTGCTGGTATTTCGGAAACTCGTTATTTCTTAGAAGCTTGGCAACCCATCTCAATGAAAGAGCTTTCCACAGTCTGTTCCTAGGGCTACTTTAAGAGGAAACAAACCATAAAGACAAAACTGAGAACTCCTTTATTTTGTCAAGTTTCAAAGAGCTACTACAAACCATGTTGGATTTAGAGTTCCAAATTCATCTATCTATATACGAGAAAACAGAGTGAAACCTAAATATAAAAACTGCTACTGTAGACGAAAGTTTCAAACTAGAAGAACAGAATTTCGTGAGCCAAGTGGGATTTTTGTAGTGATCATTACCACCAAGAATCATCAAATTTGGGTGAAAAAAATATTTGCTGGTATTTCGGAAACTCGTTATTTCTTAGAAGCTTGGCAACCCCTCTCAATGAAAGTGCTTTTCCACAGTCTGTGCCTAGGGCTACTTGAAGAGGAAACAAACCATAGAGACAAAACTGAGAACTCCTTTATTTTTCAAGTTTCAAAGAGCTACTAGAAAACCATGTTGGATTTAGAGTTCCAAATTCATCTATCTATATAGGAGAGAACAGAGAGAAACCTAAATATAAAAACTGCTACTGTAGACTAACGCTTCAACCTAGAAGACAAAATTTGGTGAGCCAAGTGGGATTTGTTTACTGATCATTACCACCAAGTATCATCAAGATTGGGTGAAAAAATATTTGCTGGTATTTCGGAAACTCGTTATTTCTTAGAAGTTTGGCAACCCATCTCAATGAAAGTGCTTTCCACAGTCTGTGCCTAGGGCTACTTTAAGAGGAAACAAACCATAGAGACAAAACTGAGAACTCCTTTATTTTGTCAAGTTTCAAACAGCTACTACAAACCATGTTGGATTTAGAGTTCCAAATTCATCTATCTATATAGGAGAGAACAGAGGGAAACCTAAAAATAAAAACTGCTACTGTAGACGAACGCTTCAACTTAGAAGAACAAAATTTGGTGAGCCATGTGGGATTTGTGTACTGATCATTACCACCAAGTTATCATCAAGATTGGGTGAAAAAATATTTGCTGGTATTTCAGAAACTCGGAATTTCTTAGAAGCTTGGCAACCCCTCACAATGAAAGTGGTTTTCCACAGTGTGTGCCTAGAGCTACTTGAAGAGGAAACAAACCATAGAGACAAAACTGAGAACTCCTTTATTTTGTCAAGTTTCAAACAGCTACTACAAACCATGTTGGATTTAGAGTTCCAAATTCATCTATCTATATAGGAGAGAACAGAGAGAAACCTAAAATATAAAAACTGCTACTGTAGACGAACGCTTCAACCTAGAAGACCAAAATTTGGTATGCCAAGTGGGATTTGTGTACTGATCATTACCACCAAGTATCATCAAGATTGGGTGAAAAAATATTTGCTGGTATTTCGGAAACTCGTTTTTTTTTATAAGCTTTGCAACCCCTCTCAATGAAAGTGCTTTTCCACAGTCTGTGCCTAGGGCTTTTTGAAGAGAAAACAAAACATAGAGACATATCTGAGAACTCCTTTATTTTGTCAAGTTTCAAAGAGCTACTACAAACCATGTTGGATTTAGAGTTCCAAATTCATCTATCTATATAGGAGAGAACAGAGAGAAACCTAAATATAAAACTTCTACTGTAGACGAACGCTTTAACCTAGAAGACCAAATTTGGTGAGCCAAGTAGGATTTGTGTACTGATCATTAGCTCCAAGTATCAACAAGATTGTGTGAAAAAATATTTGCTGGTATTTCGGAAACCCTTTATTTCTTAGAAGCTTGGCAACCCATCTCAATGAAAGTGCTTTCCACAGTCTGTGCCTAGGGCTACTTTAAGAGGAAACAAACCATAGAGACAAATCTGAGAACTCCTTTATTTTGTAAAGTTTCAAAGAGCTACTACAAACCATGTTGGATTTAGAGTTCCAAATTCATCTATCTATAGATGAGAGAGCAGAGGGAAACCTAAATATAAAAACTGCTACTGTAGACGAACGCTTCAACCTAGAAGAACAAAATTTGGTAAGCCAAGTGCGATTTGTGTACTGATCATTACCAGCAAGTATCATCAAGATTGGGTGAAAAAATATTTGCTGGTATTTCGAAACTCGTTACTTCTTAGAAGCTTGGCAACCCCTCTCAATGAAAGTGCTTTCCACAGTCTGTGCCTAGGCTAATTGAAGAGGAAACCAACCATAGAGACAAATCTGAGACCTCCTTTATTTTGTCAAGTTCCAAATAGCTACTACAAACCATGTTGGATTTAGAGTTCCAAATTCATCTATCTAAATACGAGAGAACAAAGGGAAACCTAAATATAAAAACTGCTACTGTAGACGAAAGCTTCAAACTAGAAGAACAAAATTTCGTGAGCCAAGTGGGATTTGTGTACTGATCATTACCACCAAGAATCATCAAATTTGGGTGAAAAAATATTTGCTGTTATTTCGAATCTCGTTATTTCTTAGAAGCTTGGCAACCCCTCTCAATGAAAGTGCTTTTCCACAGTCTGTGCCTAGGGCTACTTGAAGAGGAAACAAACCATAGAGACAAAACTGAGAACTCCTTTATTTTGTCAAGTATCAAAGAGCTACTACAAACCATGTTGGATTTAGAGTTCCAAATACATCTTTCTATATAGGAGAGAACAGAGGGAAACCTAAATATAAAAACTGCTACTCTAGACGAACGCTTCAACCTAGAAGAACAAAATTCGGTGAGCCAAGTGGGATTTGTGTACTGATCTTTCGCTCCAAGTATCATCAAGATTGGGTGAAAAAATATTTGCTGGTATTTCGGAAACGCGTAATTTCTTAGAAGCTTGGCAACCACTCTCAATGAAAGTGCTTTTCCACAGTCTGTGCCTAGGGCTACTTTAAGAGGAAACAAACCATAGAGACAAAACTGAGAACTCCTTTATTTTGTCAAGTATCAAAGAGCTACTACAAACCATGTTGGATTTAGATTTCCAGATTCATCTATCAATATAGGAGAGAACAGAGGGAAACTTAATATAAAAACTGCTACTGTAGACGAACGCTTCAACCTAGAAGAAGAAAATTTGGTAAGCCAAGTGGGATTTGTGTACTGATCATTACCACCAAGTATCATCAAGATTGGGTGAAAAAATATTTGCTGGTATTTTGGAAACCAGTAATTTTTAGAAGCTTGGCAACCACTCTCAATGAAAGTGCTTTTCCACAGTCTGTGCCTAGGGCTAATTGAAGAGGAAACCAACCATAGAGACAAATGTGAGACCTCCTTTATTTTGTCAAGTTCCCAATAGCTTCTACAAAGCATGTTGGATTTAGAGTTCCAAATTCATCTATCTAAATACGAGAGAACAAAGGGAAACCTAAATATAAAAACTGCTACTGTAGACAAAACTTCAAACTAGAAGAACAAAATTTCGTGAGCCAAGTGGGATTTGTGTACTGATCATTACCACCAAGAATCATCAAATTTGGGTGAAAAAATATTTGCTGTTATTTCGAATCTCGTTATTTCTTAGAAGCTTGGCAACCCCTCTCAATGAAAGTGCTTTTCCACAGTCTGTGCTTAGGGCTACTTGAAGAGGAAACAAACCATAGAGACAAAACTGAGAACTCCTTTATTTTGTCAAGTATCAAAGAGCTACTACAAACCATGTTGGATTTAGAGTTCCAAATACATCTTTCTATATAGAAGAGAACAGAGGGAAACCTAAATATAAAAACTGCTACTGTAGACGAACGCTTCAACCTAGAAGAACAAAATTTGGTGAGCCAAGTGGGATTTGTGTACTGATCATTCGCTCCAAGTATCATCAAGATTGGGTGAAAAAATATTTGCTGGTATTTCGGAACCCGTAATTTTTTAGAAGTTTGGCAACCACTCTCAATGAAAGTGCTTTTCCACAGTCTGTGCCTAGGGCTACTTGAAGAGGAAACAAACCATAGAGACAAAACTGAGACCTCCTTTATTTTGTCAAGTTCCAAATAGCTACTACAAACCATGTTGGACTTAGAGTTCCAAATTCATCTATCTAAATACGAGAGAACAAAGGGAAACCTAAATATAAAAACTGCTACTGTAGACGAAAGCTTCAAACTGGAAGAACAAAATTTCGTGAGCCAAGTGGGATTTGTGTACTGATCATTACCACCAAGAATCATCAAATTTGGGTGAAAAAATATTTGCTGTTATTTCGAATCTCGTTATTTCTTAGAAGCTTGGCAACCCCTCTCAATGAAAGTGCTTTTCCACAGTCTGTGCCTAGGGCTACTTGAAGAGGAAACAAACCATAGAGACAAAACTGAGAACTCCTTTATTTTGTCAAGTATCAAAGAGCTACTACAAACCATGTTGGATTTAGAGTTCAAAATACATCTTTCTATATAGGAGAGAACAGAGGGAAACCTAAATATAAAAACTGCTACTGTAGACGAACGCTTCAACCTAGAAGAACAAAATTTGGTGAGCCAAGTGGGATTTGTGTACTGATCATTCGCTCCAAGTATCATCAAGATTGGGTGAAAAAATATTTGCTGGTATTTCGGAAACGCGTAATTTCTTAGAAGCTTGGCAACCACTCTCAATGAAAGTGCTTTTCCACAATCTGTGCCTAGGGCTACTTTAAGAGGAAACAAACCATAGAGACAAAACTGAGAACTCCTTTATTTTGTCAAGTTTCAAAGAGCTACTACAAACCATGTTGGATTTAGAGTTCCAAATTCATCTATCTATATAGGAGAGAACAGAGGGAAACCTAAATATAAAAACTGCTACTGTAGACGAACGCTTCAACCTAGAAGAACAAAATTTGGTCAGCCATGTGGGATTTGTGTACTGATCATTACCACCAAGTATCATCAAGATTGGGTGAAAAAATATTTGCTGGTATTTCGGAAACTCGGAATTTCTTAGAAGCTTGGCAACCCCTCTCAATGAAAGTGGTTTTCCACAGTGTGTGCCAAGAGCTACCTGAAGAGGAAACAAACCATAGAGACAAAACTGAGAACTCCTTTATTTTGTCAAGTTTCAAGGAGCTACTACAAAGCATGTTGGATTTAGAGTTCCAAATTCATCTATCAATATAGGAGAGAACAGAGGGAAACTTAATATAAAAACTGCTACTGTAGACGAACGCTTCAACGTAGAAGAAGAAAATTTGGTAAGCCAAGTGGGATTTGTGTACTGATAATTACCACCAAGTATCATCAAGATTCGGTGAAAAAATATTTGCTGGTATTTCGGAAACTCGTTTTTTTTTATAAGCTTGGCAACCCCTCTCATTGAAAGTGCTTTTCCACAGTCTGTGCCTAGGGCTTTTTGAAGAGAAAACAAAACATAGAGACAAATCTGAGAACTCCTTTATTTTGACAAGTTTCAAAGAGCTACTACAAACCATGTTGGATTTAGAGTTCCAAATTCATCTATCTATATTTGAGAGAACAGAGAGAAACCTAAATATAAAAACTGCTACTGTAGACGAACGCTTTAACCTAGAAGACCAAAATTTGGTGAGCCAAGTAGGATTTGTGTACTGATCATTACCACCAAGTATCAACAAGATTGTGTGAAAAAATATTTGCTGGTATTTCGGAAACTCTTTATTTCTTAGAAGCTTGGCAACCCATCTCAATTAAAGTGCTTTCCACAGTCTGTGCCAAGGGCTACTTTAAGAGGAAACAAACCATAGAGACAAAACTGAGAACTCCTTTATTTTGTCAAGTTTCAAAGAGCTACTACAAACCATGTTGGATTTAGAGTTCCAAATTCATCTATCTATAGATGAGAGAGCAGAGGGAAACCTAAATATAAAAACTGCTACTGTAGACGAACGCTTCAACCTAGAAGAACAAAATTTGGTAAGCCAAGTGCGATTTGTGTACTGATCATTACCACCAAGTATCATCAAGATTGGGTGAAAAAATATTTGCTGGTATTTCGAAACTCGTTACTTCTTAGAAGCTTCGCAACCCCTCTCAATGAAAGTGCTTTTCCACAGTCTGTGCCTAGGGCTAATTGAAGAGGAAACCAACCATAGAGACAAATGTGAGACCTCCTTTATTTTGTCAAGTTCCAAATAGCTACTACAAACCATGTTGGATTTAGAGTTCCAAATTCATCTATCTAAATACGAGAGAACAAAGGGAAACCTAAATATAAAAACTGCTACTGTAGACAAAAGCTTCAAACTAGAAGAACAAAATTTCGTGAGCCAAGTGGGATTTGTGTACTGATCATTACCACCAAGAATCATCAAATTTGGGTGAAAAAACATTTGCTGTTATTTCGAATCTCGTTATTTCTTAGAAGCTTGGCAACCCCTCTCAATGAAAGTGCTTTTCCACAGTCTGTGCCTAGGGCTACTTGAAGAGGAAACAAACCATAGAGACAAAACTGAGAACTCCTTTATTTTGTCAAGTTTCAAAGAGCTACTACAAACCATGTTGGATTTAGAGTTCCAAATTCATCTATCTATATAGGAGAGAACCGAGGGAAACTTAAATATAAAAACTGCTACTGTAGACGAACGCTTCAACCTAGAAGAACAAAATTTGGTAAGCCAAGTGGGATTTGTGTACTGATCATTACCACGAAGTATCATCAAGATTGGGTGAAAAAATATTTGCTGGTATTTCGGAAACTCGTTATTTCTTAGAAGCTTGGCAACCCCTCTCAATGAAATTGGTATTCCACAGTCTGTGCCTAGGGCTACTTGAAGAGGAAACAAACCATAGAGGCAAATCTGAGAACTCCTTTATTTTGTCAAGTTTCAAAGAGCTACTACAAACCATGTTGGATTTAGAGTTCCAAATTCATCTATCTATATATGAGAGAGCAGAGGGAAACCTAAATATAAAAACTGCTACTGTAGACGAACGCTTCAACATAGAAGAACAAAATTTGGTAAGCCAAGTGGGATTTGTGTACTGATCATTACCACCAAGTATCATCAAGATTGGGTGAAAAAATATTTGCTGGTATTTCGGAAACTCGTTACTTCTTAGAAGATTGGCAACCCCTATCAATGAAAGTGTTTTTCCACAGTCTGTGCCTAGGGCTACTTGAAGAGGAAACAAACCATAGAGACAAATCTGAGACCTCCTTTATTTTGTCAACTTCCAAATAGCTACTACAAACCATGTTGGATTTAGAGTTCCAAATTCATCTATCTATATATGAGAGAACAGAGTGAAACCTAAATATAAAAACTGCTACTGTAGACGAACGCTTCAACCTAGAAGAAGTAATTTGGTGAGCCAAGTGGGATTTGTGTACTGATCATTACCACCAAGTATCATCAAGATTGGGTGAAAAAATATTTGCTGGTATTTCGGAAACTCGTTATTTCTTAGAAGCTTGGAAACCCCTCTCAATTAATGTGCTTTTCCACAGTCTGTGCCTAGGGCTACTTGAAGAGGAAACAAACCATAGCGACAAAACTGAGACCTCCTTTATTTTGTCAAGTTTCAAAGAGCTACTACAAACCATGTTGGATTTAGAGTTCCAAATTCATCTTTCTATGTAGGAGAGAAAAGAGGGAAACCTGAATATAAAAACTGCTACTGTAGACGAACGCTTCAACTTAGAAGAACAAAATTTGGTGAGCCAAGTGGGATTTGTGTACTGATCATTAGCACCAAGTATCATCAAGATTTGGTGAAAAAATATTTGCTGGTATTTCGGAAACTCGTAATTTCTTAGAAGCTTGCAAAACCTCTCAATGAAAGTGCTTTTCCACAGTATGTGCCAGGGCTACTTGAAGAGGAAACAATCCATAGAGACAAAACTGAGAACTCCTTTATTTTGTCAAGTTTCAAAGAGCTACTACAAACCATGTTGGATTTAGAGTTCCAAATTCATGTATGTATATGGGAGAGAAGAGAGGGAAACCTAAATATAAAAACTGCTACTGTAGACGAACGCTTCAACCTAGAAGAACAAAATTTGGTGAGCCAAGTGGGAATTGTGTACTGATCATTACCACCAAGTATCATCAAGATTGGGTGAAAAAATATTTGCTGGTATTTCGAAACTCGTTATTTCTTAGAAGCTTGGCAACCCCTCTCAATGAAAGTGCTTTCCACAGTCTGTGCCTAGGGCTACTTGAAGAGGAAACAAACCATAGAGACAAAACTGAGAACTCCTTTATTTTGTCAGTTTCAAAGAGCTACTACAAAGCATGTTGGATTTAGAGTACCAAATTCATCTATCTATATAGGAGAGAACCGAGGAAAACTTAAATATAAAAACTGCTACTGTAGACGAACGCTTCAACCTAGAAGAACAAAATTTGGTAAGCCAAGTGGGATTTGTGTACTGATCATTACCACCAAGTATCATCAAGATTGGGTGAAAAAATATTTGCTGGTATTCGGAAACTCCTTATTTCTTAGAAGTTTGGCAACCCCTCTCAATGAAAGTGCTATTCCACAGTCTGTGCCTAGGGCTACTTTAAGAGGAAACAAACCATAGAGGCAAATCTCAGAACTCCTTTATTTTGTCAAGTTTCAAAGAGCTACTACAAACCATGTTGGATTTAGAGTTCCAAATTCATCTATCTATATAGGAGAGAACAAAGGGAAACCTAAATATAAAAAATGCTACTGTAGACGAACGCTTCAAACTAGAAGAACAAAATTTCGTGAGCCAAGTGGGATTTGTGTACTGATCATTACCACCAAGAATCATCAAATTTGGGTGAAAAAATATTTGCTGGTATTTCGAAACTCGTTATTTCTTAGAAGCTTGGCAACCCCTCTCAATGAAAGTGCTTTTCCACAGTCTGTGCCTAGGGCTACTTGAAGAGGAAACAAACCATAGAGACAAATCTGAGACCTCCTTTATTTTGTCAAGTTTCAAAGAGCTACTACAAACCATGTTGGATTTAGAGTTCCAAATTCATCTATCTATATAGGAGAGAACAGAGAGAAACCTAAATATAAAAACTGCTACTGTAGACGAACGCTTCAACCTAGAAGAACAAAATTTGGTGAGCCAAGTGGGATTTGTGTACTGATCATTAGCACCAAGTATCATCAAGATTTGGTGAAAAAATATTTGCTGGTATTTCGGAAACTCGTAATTTCTTAGAAGCTTGGCAACCCCTCTCAATGAAAGTGCTTTTCCACAGTCTGTGCCTAGGGCTATGTGAAGAGGAAACAAACCACAGAGACAAATCTGAGAACTCCTTTATTTTATCAAGTTTCAAAGTGTTACTACAAACCATGTTGGATTTAGAGTTCCAAATTCATCTATCTATATAGGAGAGAACAGAGGGAAAAATAAATATAAAAACTGCTACTGTAGACGAACGCTTCAACTTAGAAGAACAAAATTTGGTAAGCCAAGTGGGATTTGGGTACTGATCATTACCACCAAGTATCATCAAGATTGGGTGAAAAAGTATTTGCTGGTATTTCGGAAACTCGTAATTTCTTAGAAGCTTGGCAAACCCTTTCAGTGAAAGTGCTTTTCCACAGTCTGTGCCTAGGGCTACTTGAAGAGGAACCAAACCATAGAGACAAAAAAGAGAACTCCTTTATTTTGTCAAGTTTCAAGGAGCTACTACAAAGCATGTTGGATTTAGAGTTCCAAATTCATCTATCTATATAGGAGAGAACAGAGGGAAACCTAAATATAAAAACTGCTACTGTAGACGAACGCTTCAACCTAGAAGAACAAAATTTGGTAAGCCACGTGGGATTTGTGTAATGATCATTACCACCAAGTATCATCAAGATTGGGTGAAAAAATATTTGCTGGTATTTCGGATACTCGTTATTTCTTAGAAGCTTGGCAACCACTCTCAATGAAAGTGCTTTTCCACAGACTGTGCCTAGGGCTACTTGAAGAGGAAACAATCCATAGAGACAAAACTGAGAACTCCTTTATTTTGTCAAGTTTCAAAGAGCTACTACAAACCATGTTGGATTTAGAGTTCCAAATTCATCTATCTATATGGGAGAGAACAGAGGGAAACCTAAATATAAAAACTGCTACTGTAGACGAACGCTTCAACCTAGAAGAACAAAATTTGGTGAGCCAAGTGGGATTTGTGTACTGATCTTTCGCTCCAAGTATCATCAAGATTGGGTGAAAAAATATTTGCTGGTATTTCGGAAACGCGTAATTTCTTAGAAGCTTGGCAACCCATCTCAATGAAAGTGATTTTTACAGTCTGTGCCTAGGTCTACTTTAAGAGGAAACAAACCATAGAGACAAAACTGAGAAATCCTTTATTTTGTCAAGTTTCAAAGAGCTACTACAATTCATGTTGGATTTATAGTTCCAAATTCATCTATCTATATAGGAGAGAACAGAGGGAAACCTAAATATAAAAACTGCGACTGTAGACGAAAGCTTCAACCTAGAAGAACAAAATTTGGTGAGCCAAGTGGGAATTGTGTACTGATCATTACCACCAAGTATCATCAAGATTGGGTGAAAAAATATTTGCTGGTATTTCGAAACTCGTTATTTCTTAGAAGCTTGGCAACCCCTCTCAATGAAAGTGCTTTCCACAGTCTGTGCCTAGGGCTACTTGAAGAGGAAACAAACCATAGAGACAAAACTGAGAACTCCTTTATTTTGTCAGTTTCAAAGAGCTACTACAAAGCATGTTGGATTTAGAGTACCAGATTCATCTATCTATATAGGAGAGAACCGAGGGAAACTTAAATATAAAAACTGCTACTGTAGACGAACGCTTCAACCTAGAAGAACAAAATTTGGTAAGCCAAGTGGGATTTGTGTACTGATCATTACCACCAAGTATCATCAAGATTGGGTGAAAAAATATTTGCTGGTATTCGGAAACTCCTTATTTCTTAGAAGTTTGGCAACCCCTCTCAATGAAAGTGCTATTCCACAGTCTGTGCCTAGGGCTACTTTAAGAGGAAACAAACCATAGAGGCAAATCTCAGAACTCCTTTATTTTGTCAAGTTTCAAAGAGCTACTACAAACCATGTTGGATTTAGAGTTCCAAATTCATCTATCTATATAGGAGAGAACAAAGGGAAACCTAAATATAAAAAATGCTACTGTAGACGAACGCTTCAAACTAGAAGAACAAAATTTCGTGAGCCAAGTGGGATTTGTGTACTGATCATTACCACCAAGAATCATCAAATTTGGGTGAAAAAATATTTGCTGGTATTTCGAAACTCGTTATTTCTTAGAAGCTTGGCAACCCCTCTCAATGAAAGTGCTTTTCCACAGTCTGTGCCTAGGGCTACTTGAAGAGGAAACAAACCATAGAGACAAATCTGAGACCTCCTTTATTTTGTCAAGTTTCAAAGAGCTACTACAAACCATGTTGGATTTAGAGTTCCAAATTCATCTATTTATATGGGAGAGAACAGAGGGAAACCTAAATATAAAAACTGCTACTGTAGACGAACGCTTCAACTTAGAAGAACAAAATTTGGTAAGCCAAGTGGGATTTGTGTACTGATCATTACCACCAAGTATCATCAAATTTGGGTGAAAAATATTTGCTGGTATTTCGGAAACTCGTTATTTCTTAGAAGCTTGGCAACCCCTCTCAAAGAAAGTGCTTTTCCACAGTCTGTGCCTAGGGCTACTTGAAGAGGAAACAAACCATAGAGACAAAACAGGGAATTTCTTTATTTTGTCAAGTTTCAAAGAGCTACTACAAACCATGCTGGATTTAGAGTTCCAAATTCATCTATCTATATAGGAGAGAACAGAGGGGAACGAAATATAAAAACTGCTACTGTAGACGAATGCTTCATCCTAGAAGAACAAAATTTGGTGAGCCAAGTGGGATTTGGGTACTGATCATTACCACCAAGTATCATCAAGATTGGGTGAAAAAGTATTTGCTGGTATTTCGGAAACTCGTAATTTCTTAGAAGCTTGGCAAACCCTTTCAGTGAAAGTGCTTTTCCACAGTCTGTGCCTAGGGCTACTTGAAGAGGAACCAAACCATAGAGACAAAAAAGAGAACTCCTTTATTTTGTCAAGTTTCAAGGAGCTACTACAAAGCATGTTGGATTTAGAGTTCCAAATTCATCTATCTATATAGGAGAGAACAGAGGGAAACCTAAATATAAAAACTGCTACTGTAGACGAACGCTTCAACCTAGAAGAACAAAATTTGGTAAGCCACGTGGGATTTGTGTAGTGATCATTACCACCAAGTATCATCAAGATTGGGTGAAAAAATATTTGCTGGTATTTCGGATACTCGTTATTTCTTAGAAGCTTGGCAACCACTCTCAATGAAAGTGCTTTTCCACAGACTGTGCCTAGGGCTACTTGAAGAGGAAACAATCCATAGAGACAAAACTGAGAACTCCTTTATTTTGTCAAGTTTCAAAGAGCTACTACAAACCATGTTGGATTTAGAGTTCCAAATTCATCTATCTATATGGGAGAGAACAGAGGGAAACCTAAATATAAAAACTGCTACTGTAGACGAACGCTTCAACCTAGAAGAACAAAATTTGGTGAGCCAAGTGGGATTTGTGTACTGATCTTTCGCTCCAAGTATCATCAAGATTGGGTGAAAAAATATTTGCTGGTATTTCGGAAACGCGTAATTTCTTAGAAGCTTGGCAACCCATCTCAATGAAAGTGATTTTTACAGTCTGTGCCTAGGTCTACTTTAAGAGGAAACAAACCATAGAGACAAAACTGAGAAATCCTTTATTTTGTCAAGTTTCAAAGAGCTACTACAATTCATGTTGGATTTATAGTTCCAAATTCATCTATCTATATAGGAGAGAACAGAGGGAAACCTAAATATAAAAACTGTGACTGTAGACGAAAGCTTCAACCTAGAAGAACAAAATTTGGTGAGCCAAGTGGGATTTGTGTACTGATCATTACCTCCAAGTATTATCAAGATTGGGTGAAAAAATATTTGCTGGTATTTCGGAAACTCGTTATTTCGTAGAAGCTTGGCAACCCCTCTCAATGAAAGTGCTTTCCACAGTCTTTGCCTAGGGCTACTTGAACAGGAAACAAACCATAGAGACAAAACTGAGAACTCCTTTATTTTGTCAAGTTTCAAAGATGTACTACAAACCATGTTGGATTTAGAGTTCCAAATTCATCCATCTATATATCATAGAATCGAGGGAAACCTAAATATAAAAACTGCTACTGTCTACGAACGCTTCAACCTAGAAGAACAAAATTTGGTGAGCCAAGTGGGATTTGTGTACTGATCATTACCACCAAGTATCATCAAGATTGGGTGAAAAAATATTTGCTGGTATTTCGGAAACTCGTTATTTCTTAGAAGCTTGGCAACCCCTCTCAATGAAAATGATTTTCCACAGTCTGTGGCTAGTGCTATGTGAAGAGGAAACAAACCATAGAGACAAATCTGAGAACTCCATTATTTTGTCAAGTTTCAAAGAGCTACTACAAACCATGTTGGATTTAGAGTTCCAAATTCATCTATCTATATAGGAGAGAACAGAGGGAAACCTAAATATAAAAACTCCTACTGCAGACGAACGCTTCAACTTAGAAGAACAAAATTTGGTAAGCCAAGTAGGATTTGTGTACTGATCATTACCACCAAGTATCATCAAGATTGGTTGAAAAAATATTTGCTGGTATTTCGGAAACTCGTTATTTCGTAGAAGCTTGGGAACCCCTCTCAATTAAAGTGCTTTTCCACAGTCTGTGCCTAGGGCTACTTGAAGAGGAAACAAACCATAGAGACAAAACTGAGAACGCCTTTATTTTGTCAAGTTTCAAAGAGCTACTACAAACCATGTTGGATTTAGAGTTCCAAATTCATCTTTCTATGTAGGAGAGAACAGAGGGAAACCTAAATATAAAAACTGCTACTGTAGACGAACGCTTCAACTTAGAAGAACAAAATTTGGTGAGCCAAGTGGGATTTGTGTACTGATCATTAGCACCAAGTATCATCAATATTTGGTGAAAAAATATTTGCTGGTATTTCGGAAAATCGTAATTTCTTAGAAGCTTGGCAACACCTCTCAATGAAAGTGCTTTTCCACAGTCTGTGCCTAGGGCTACTTGAAGAGGAAACAAACCATAGAGACAAAACTGAGAACTCCTTTATTTTGTCAAGTTTCAAAGAGCTACTTCAAACCATGTTGGATTTAGAGTTCCAAATTCATCTATCTATATGGGAGAGAAGAGAGGGAAACCTAAATATAAAAACTGCTACTGTAGACGAACGCTTCAACCTAGAAGAACAAAATTTGGTGAGCCAAGTGGGATTTGTGTACTGATCATTACCACCAAGTATCATCAAGATTGGTTGAAAAAATATTTGCTGGTATTTCGGAAACTTGTAATTCCTTAGAAGCTTGGCAAACTCTCTCAATGAAAGTGCTTTTCCACAGTCTGTGCCTAGGGCTACTTGAAGAGGAAACAAACCATAGAGACAAAACTGAGAACTCCTTTATTTTGTCAAGTTACAAAGAGCTACTACAAAACATGTTGGATTTAGAGTTCCAAATTCATCTATCTATACAGGAGAGAACAGAGGGAAACCTAAATATAAAAACTGCTACTGTAGACGAACGCTTCAACCTAGAAGACCAAAATTTGGTGAGCCAAGTGGGATTTGTGTACTGATCATTACCACCAAGTATCAACAAGATTGTGTGAAAAAATATTTGCTGGTATTTCTGAAACTCGTTATTTCTTAGAAGCTTGGCAACTCAGCTCAATGAAAGTGCTTTCCACAGTCTGTTCCTAGGGCTACTTTAAGAGGAAACAAACCATAGAGACAAAACTGAGAACTCCTTTATTTTGTCAAGTTTCAAAGAGCTACTACAAACCATGTTGGATTTAGAGTTCCAAATTCATCTATCTATATAGGAGAGAACAGAGGGAAACCTAAATATAAAAACTCCTACTGTAGACGAACGCTTCAACTTAGAAGAACAAAATTTGGTAAGCCAAGTGGGATTTGTGTACTGATCATTACCACCAAGTATCATCAAGATTGGTTGAAAAAATATTTGCTGGTATTTCGGAAACTCGTTATTTCGTAGAAGCTTGGGAACCCCTCTCAATTAAAGTGCTTTTCCACAGTCTGTGCCTAGGGCTACTTGAAGAGGAAACAAACCATAGCGACAAAACTGATACCTCCTTTATTTTGTCAAGTTTCAAAGAGCTACTACAAACCATGTTGGATTTAGAGTTCCAAATTCATCTTTCTATGTAGGAGAGAACAGAGGGAAACCTAAATATAAAAACTGCTACTGTAGACGAACGCTTCAACTTAGAAGAACAAAATTTGGTGAGCCAAGTGGGATTTGTGTACTGATCATTAGCACCAAGTATCATCAAGATTGGTTGAAAAAATATTTGCTGGTATTTCGGAAACTTGTAATTTCTTAGAAGCTTGGCAAACTCTCTCAATGAAAGTGCTTTTCCACAGTCTGTGCCTAGGGCTACTTGAAGAGGAAACAAACCATAGAGACAAAACTGAGAACTCCTTTATTTTGTCAAGTTACAAAGAGCTACTACAAAACATGTTGGATTTAGAGTTCCAAATTCATCTATCTATACAGGAGAGAACAGAGGGAAACCTAAATATAAAAACTGCTACTTTAGACGAACGCTTCAACCTAGAAGACCAAAATTTGGTGAGCCAAGTGGGATTTGTGTACTGATCATTACCAGCAAGTATCATCAAGATTGGGTGAAAAAATATTTGCTGGTATTTCGAAACTCGTTACTTCTTAGAAGCTTGGCAACCCCTCTCAATGAAAGTGCTTTTCCACAGTCTGTGCCTAGGGCTAATTGAAGAGGAAGCCAACCATAGAGACAAATCTGAGACCTCCTTTATTTTGTCAAGTTCCAAATAGCTACTACAAACCATGTTGGATTTAGAGTTCCAAATTCATCTATCTAAATACGAGAGAACAAAGGGAAACCTAAATATAAAAACTGCTACTGTAGACCAAAGCTTCAAAGTAGAAAAACAAAATTTGGTGAGCCAAGTGGGATTTGTGTACTGATCATTACCACCAAGAATCATCAATTTTGGGTGAAAAAATATTTGCTGTTATTTCGAATCTCGTTATTTCTTAGAAGCTTGGCAACCCCTCTCAATGAAAGTGCTTTTCCACAGTCTGTGCCTAGTGCTACTTGAAGAGGAAACAAACCATAGAGACAAAACTGAGAACTCCTTTATTTTGTCAAGTATCAAAGAGCTACTACAAACCATGTTGGATTTAGAGTTCCAAATACATCTTTCTATATAGGAGAGAACAGAGGGAAACCTAAATATAAAAACTGCTACTCTAGACGAACGCTTCAACCTAGAAGAACAAAATTTGGTGAGCCAAGTGGGATTTGTGTACTGATCTTTCGCTCCAAGTATCATCAAGATTGGGTGAAAAAATATTTGCTGATATTTTGGAAACGCGTAATTTCTTAGAAGCTTGGCAACCACTCTCAATGAAAGTGCTTTTCCACAGTCTGTGCCTAGGGCTACTTTAAGAGGAAACAAACCATAGAGACAAAACTGAGAACTCCTTTATTTTGTCAAGTTTCAAAGAGCTACTACAAACCATGTTGGATTTAGAGTTCCAAATTCATCTATCTATATAGGAGAGAACAGAGGGAAACCTAAATATAAAAACTGCTACTGTAGACGAACGCTACAACCTAGAAGAACAAAATTTGGTGAGCCATGTGGGATTTGTGTACTGATCATTACCACCAAGTATCATCAAGATTGGGTGAAAAAATATTTGCTGGTATTTCGAATCTCGTTATTTCTTAGAAGATTGGCAACCCCTCTCAATGAAAGTGCTTTCCACAGTCTGTGCCTAGGGCTACTTGAAGAGGAAACAAACCATAGAGACAAAACTGAGAACTCCTTTATTTTGTCAAGTATCAAAGAGCTACTACAAACCATGTTGGATTTAGAGTTCCAGATTCATCTATCAATATAGGAGAGAACAGAGGGAAACTTAATATAAAAACTGCTACTGTAGACGAACGCTTCAACCTAGAAGAACAAAATTTGGTAAGCCAAGTGGGATTTGTGTACTGATCATTACCACGAAGTATCATCAAGATTGGGTGAAAAAATATTTGCTGGTATTTCGGAAACTCCTTATTTCTTAGAAGCTTGGCAACCCCTCTCAATGAAAGTGCTATTCCACAGTCTGTGCCTAGGGCTACTTTAAGAGGAAACAAACGATAGAGGCAAATCTGAGAACTCCTTTATTTTGTCAAGTTTCAAAGAGCTACTACAAACCATGTTGGATTTAGAGTTCCAAATTCATCTATCTATATATGAGAGAGCAGAGGGAAACCTAAATATAAAAACTGCTACTGTAGACGAACGCTTCAACATAGAAGAACAAAATTTGGTAAGCCAAGTGGGATTTGTGTACTGATCATTACCACCAAGTATCATCAAGATTGGGTGAAAAAATATTTGCTGGTATTTCGGAAACTCGTTACTTCTTAGAAGCTTGGCAACCCCTCTCAATGAAAGTGTTTTTCCACAGTCTGTGCCTGGGGCTACTTGAAGAGGAAACAAACCATAGAGACAAATCTGAGACCTCCTTTATTTTGTCAAGTTCCAAATATCTACTACAAACCATGTTGGATTTAGAGTTCCAAATTCATCTATCTATATATGAGAGAACAGAGTGAAACCTAAATATAAAACTGCTACTGTAGACGAACGCTTCAACCTAGAAGAACAAATTTGGTGAGCCAAGTGGGATTTGTGTACTGATCATTACCAACAAGTATCATCAAGATTCGGTGAAAAAATATTTGCTGGTATTTCTTAAAATCGTTATTTCTTAGAAGCTTGGCAACCCCTCTCAATGAAAGTGCTTTCCACAGTCTGTGCCTAGGGCTACTTGAAGAGGAAACAAACCATAGAGACAAAACTGAGAACTCCTTTATTTTGTCAAGTATCAAAGAGCTACTACAAAACATGTTGGATTTAGAGTTCCAAATACATCTTTCTATATAGGAGAGAACAGAGGGAAACCTAAATATAAAACTGCTACTGTAGACGAACGCTTCAACCTAGAAGAACAAAATTTGGTGAGCCAAGTGGGATTTCTGTACTGATCATACGCTCCAAGTATCATCAAGATTGGGTGAAAAAATATTTGCTGGTATTTCGGAAACCCGTAATTTCTTAGAAGATTGGCAACGACTCTCAATGAAAGTGCTTTTCCACAGTCTGTGCCTAGGGCTACTTGAAGAGGAAACAAACCATAGAGACAAAACTGAGAACTCCTTTATTTTGTCAAGTTTCAGAGAGCTACTACAAACCATGTTGGATTTAGTGTTCCAAATTCATCTATCTATATAGGAGAGAACAGAGGGAAACCTAAATATAAAAACTGCTACTGTAGACGAACGCTTCAACCTAGAAGAACAAAATTTGGTAAGCCACGTGGGATTTGTGTACTGATCATTACCACCAAGTATCATCAAGATTGGGTGAAAAAATATTTACTGGTATTTCGGATACTCGTTATTTCTTAGAAGATTGGCAACCACTCTCAATGAAAGTGCTTTTCCACAGTCTGTGCCTAGGGCTACTTGAAGAGGAAACAATCCATAGAGACAAAACTGAGAACTCCTTTATTTTGTCAAGTTTCAAAGAGCTACTACAAACCATGTTGGATTTAGAGTTCCAAATTCATCTATCTATATAGGAGAAAACCGAGGGAAACCTAAATATAAAAACTGCTACTGTAGACGAACACTTCAACCTAGAAGAACAAAATATGGTGAGCCAAGTGGGATTTGTGTACTGATCATTACCACCAAGTATCAACAAGATTGTGTGAAAAAATATTTGCTGGTATATCGGAAACTCGTTATTTCTTAGAAACTTGGCAACCCATCTCAATGAAAGTGATTTTTACAGTCTGTGCCTAGGTCTACTTTAAGAGGAAACAAACCATAGAGACAAAACTGAGAAATCCTTTATTTTGTCAAGTTTCAAAGAGCTACTACAATTCATGTTGGATTTATAGTTCCAAATTCATCTATCTATATAGGAGAGAACAGAGGGAAACCTAAATATAAAAACTGCGACTGTAGACGAAAGCTTCAACCTAGAAGAACAAAATTTGGTGAGCCAAGTGGGATTTGTGTACTGATCATTACCACCAAGTATTATCAAGATTGGGTGAAAAAATATTTGCTGGTATTTCGGAAACTCGTTATTTCGTAGAAGCTTGGCAACCCCTCTCAATGAAAGTGCTTTCCACAGTCTGTGCCTAGGGCTACTTGAACAGGAAACAAACCATAGAGACAAAACTGAGAACTCCTTTATTTTGTCAAGTTTCAAAGATGTACTACAAACCATGTTGGATTTAGAGTTCCAAATTCATCCATCTATATATCAGAGAATCGAGGGAAACCTAAATATAAAAACTGCTACTGTCTACGAACGCTTCAACCTAGAAGAACACAATTTGGTGAGCCAAGTGGGATTTGTGTACTGATCATTACCACCAAGTATCATCAAGATTGGGTGAAATAATATTTGCTGGTATTTCGGAAACTCGTTATTTCTTAGAAGCTTGGGAACCCCTCTCAATTAAAGTGCTTTTCCACAGTCTGTGCCTAGGGCTACTTGAAGAGGAAACAAACCATAGCGACAAAACTGAAACCTCCTTTATTTTGTCAAGTTTCAAAGAGCTACTACAAACCATGTTGGATTTAGAGTTCCAAATTCATCTTTCTATGTAGGAGAGAACAGAGGGAAACCTAAATATAAAAACTGCTACTGTAGACGATCGCTTCAACTTAGAAGAACAAAATTTGGTGAGCCAAGTGGGATTTGTGTACTGATCATTAGCACCAAGTATCATCAAGATTTGGTGAAAAAATATTTGCTGGTATTTCGGAAACTCATAATTTCTTAGAAGCTTGGCAACCCATATCAATGAAAGTGCTTTTCCACAGTCTGTGCCTAGGGCTACTTGAAGAGGAAACAAACCATAGAGACAAAACTGAGAACTCCTTTATTTTGTCAAGTTTCAAAGAGCTACTTCAAACCATGTTGGATTTAGAGTTCCAAATTCATCTATCTATATGGGAGAGAAGAGAGGGAAACCTAAATATAAAAACTGCTACTGTAGACGAACGCTTCAACCTAGAAGAACAAAATTTGGTGAGCCAAGTGGGATTTGTGTACTGATCATTACCAACAAGTATCATCAAGATTGGGTGAAAAAATATTTGCTGGTATTTCGGAAAATCGTTATTTCTTAGAAGCTTGGCAACCCCTCTCAATGAAAATGCTTTTCCACAGTCTGTGCCTAGGGCTATGTGAAGAGGAAACAAACCATAGACACAAATCTGAGAACTCCTTTATTTTGTCAAGTTTCAAAGAGCTACTACAAACTTTGTTGGATTTAGAGTTCCAAATTCATCTATCTATATAGGAGAGAACAGAGGGAAACCTAAATATAAAAACTGCTACTGTAGACGAACGCTTCAACTTAGAAAACAAAATTTGGTAAGCCATGTGGGAATTGTGTACTGATCATTACCACCATGTATCATCAAATTTGGGTGAGAAAATATTTGCTGGTATTTCGGAAACTCGTTATTTCTTAGAAGCTTGGCAACCCCTCTCAATGAAAGTGCTTTCCACAGTCTGTGCCTAGGGCTACTTGAAGAGGAAACAAACCATAGAGACAAAACTGAGAACTCCTTTATTTTGTCAAGTTTCAAAGAGCTACTACAAACCATGCTGGATTTAGAATTCCAAATTCATCTATCTATATAGGAGAGAACAGAGGGGAACGAAATATAAAAACTGCCTCTGTAGACGAATGCTTGATCCTAGAAGAACAAAATTTGGTGAGCAAAGTGGGATTTGTGTACTGATCATTACCAAAAAGAATCATCAAATTTGGTTGAAAAAATATTTGCTGGTATTTCGGAAACTCGTTATTTCTTAGAAGCTTGGCAACCCCTCTCAATGAAAGTGCTGTTCCACAGTCTGTGCCTAGGGCTACTTGAAGAGGAAACAAACCATAGAACTAATCTGAGAACTCCTTTATTTTGTCAAGTTTCAAAGAGCTACTACAAACCATGTTGGATTTAGAGTTCCAAATTCATCTATCTACATAGGAGAGAACAGAGAGAAACCTAAATATAAAAACTGCTACTGTAGACGAACGCTTCAACCTAGAAGAACAAAATTTGGTGAGCCAAGTGGGATTTGTGTACTGATCATTACCACCAAGTATCAACTAGATTGTGTGAAAAAATATTTGCTGGTATTTCGGAAACTCGTTATTTCTTAGAAGCTTGGCAACCCCTCTCAATGAAAGTGCTTTTCCACAGTCTATGCCTAGGGCTACTTGAAGAGGAAACAAACCATAGAGACAAAATTGAGAACTCCTTTATTTTGTCAAGTTTCAAAGAGGTACTACAATCCATGTTGGATTTAGAGTTCCTAATTCATCTATCTATATAGGAGAGAACAGAGGGAAACCTAAATATAAAAACTGCTACTGTACACGAATGCTTCATCCTAGATGAACAAAATTTGGTGAGCCAAGTGGGATTTGTGTGCTGATCATTACCACCAAGTATCATCAAGTTTGGGTGAAAAAATATTTGCTGGTATTTCGGAAACTCGATATTTCTTAGAAGCTTGGCAACCCATATCAATGAAAGTGCATTTCCACAGTCCGTTCCTAGGGGTACTTGAAGAGGAAACAAGCCATAGAGACAAATCTGAGAACTCCTTTTTTTGTCAAGTTTCAAAGAGCTACTACAAACCATGTTGGATTTAGAGTTCCAAATTCATCTATCTATATATGAGAGAACATAGGGAAACCTAAACATAAAAACTGCTACTGTAGACAAACGCTTCAACCTAGAAGAACAAAATTTGGTGAGCCAAGTGGGATTTGTGTACTGATCATTACCACCAAGTATCATCAACATTGGGTGAAAAAATATTTGATGGTATTTCGGAAACTCGTTATTTCTTAGAAGCTTGGCAACCCCTCTCAATGAAAATGCTTTTCCACAGTCTGTGCCTAGGGCTATGTGAAGAGGAAACAAACCATAGAGACAAATCTGAGAACTCCTTTATTTTGTCAAGTTTCAAAGAGCTACTACAAACTTTGTTGGATTTAGAGTTCCAAATTCATCTATCTATATAGGAGAGAACAGAGGGAAACCTAAATATAAAAACTGCTACTGTAGACGAACGCTTCAACTTAGAAAACAAAATTTGGTAAGCCAAGTGGGAATTGTGTACTGATCATTACCACCATGTATCATCAAATTTGGGTGAAAAAATATTTGCTGGTATTTCGGAAACTCGTTATTTCTTAGAAGCTTGGCAACCCCTCTCAATGAAAGTGCTTTTCCACAGTCTGTGCCTAGGGCTACTTGAAGAGGAAACAAACCATAGAGACAAAACAGGGAATTTCTTTATTTTGTCAAGTTTCAAAGAGCTACTACAAACCATGCTGGATTTAGAATTCCAAATTCATCTATCTATATAGGAGAGAACAGAGGGGAATGAAATATAAAAACTGCCTCTGTAGACGAATGCTTGATCCTAGAAGAACAAAATTTGGTGAGCAAAGTGGGATTTGTGTACTGATCATTACCAAAAAGAATCATCAAATTTGGTTGAAAAAATATTTGCTGGTATTTCGGAAACTCGTTATTTCTTAGAAGCTTGGCAACCCCTCTCAATGAAAGTGCTTTTCCACAGTCTGTGCCTAGGGCTACTTGAAGAGGAAACAAACCATAGAGACAAAACTGAGAACTCCTTTATTTTGTCAAGTTTCAAAGAGCTACTACAATCCATGTTGGATTTAGAGTTCCAAATTCATCTATCTATATAGGAGAGAACAGAGGGAAACCTAAATATATAAACTGCTACTGTAGACGAACGCTTCAACCTAGAAGAACAAAATGTGGTGAGCCAATTGGGATTTGTGTACTGATCACTACCACCAAGTATCATCAAGATTGGGTGAAAAAATATTTGCTGGTATTTCGGAAACTCGTAATTTCTTAGAAGCTTGGCAACCCCTCTCAATGAAAGTGCTTTTCCACAGTCTGTGCCTAGGGCTACTTGAAGTGGAAACAAACCATAGAGACAAAACTGAGAACTCCTTTATGTTGTCAAGTTTCAAAGAGCTACTACAAACCATGTTGGATTTAGCGTTTTAAATTCATCTATCTATATGGGAGAGAACAGAGGGAAACCTAAATATAAAAACTGCTACTGTAGACGAACGCTTCAACCTAGAAGAACAAAATTTGGTGAGCCAAGTTGGATTTGTGTACTGATCATTACCACCAAGTATCATCAAGATTGGGTGAAAAAATATTTGCTGGTATTTCGGAAACTCGTTATTTCTTAGAAGCTTGGCAACCCCTCTCAATGAAAGTGCTTTCCACAGTCTGTGCCTAGAGCTATGTGAAGAGGAAACAAACCATAGAGACAAATCTGAGAACTCCTTTATTTTGTCAAGTTTCAAAGAGCTACTACAAACCATGTTGGATTTAGATTTCCAACTTCATCTATCTATATAGGAGAGAACCGAGGGAAACCTAAATATAAAAACTGCTACTGTGGATGAACGCTTCAAACTAGAAGAACAAAATATGGTGAGCCAAGTGGGATTTGTGTACTGATCATTACCACCAAGTATGAACAAGATTGTGTGAAAAAATATTTGCTGGTATTTAGGAAACTCGTTATTTCTTAGAAGCTTGGCAACCCATCTCAATGAAAGTGATTTCCACAGTCTGTGCCTAGGTCTACTTTAAGAGGAAACAAACCATAGAGACAAAACTGAGAATCCTTTATTTTGTCAAGTTTCAAAGAGCTACTACAATCCATGTTGGATTTATAGTTCCAAATTCATCTATCTATAGAGGAGAGAACAGAGGGAAACCTAAATATAAAAACTGCGACTGTAGACGAATGCTTCATCCTAGAAGAACAAAATTTGGTGAGCCAAGTGGGATTTGGGTACTGATAATTACCACCAAGTATCATCAAGATTCTGTGAAAAATTATTTGCTGGTATTTCGGAAACTCGTAATTTCTTAGAAGTTTGGCAAACCCTCTCAGTGAAAGTGCTTTTCCACAGTGTGTGCCTAGGGCTACTTGAAGAGGAACCAAACCATAGAGACAAAACTGAGAACTCCTTTATTTTGTCAAGTTTCAAGGAGCTACTACAAAGCATGTTGGATTCATAGTTCCAAATTCATCTATCTATATAGGAGAGAACAGAGGGAAACCTAAATATAAAAACTGCTACTGAAGACGAACGC